>NC_141540.1:114510000-114762500 GCF_021556685.1 Rattus norvegicus
CACACCAGTCTACATGCCCACTCGCCCTAAGGGGTGCCAATCATCCAACAGGAGCTCAACAAACCTTGGATCCAACCCATCTCTGGAGGGGAGAGAGGAAGGAGGTTACAGAAAAGAAGGCAGGTAAGGGAACAGATGGAAACTTCCACTGAAAAAGGCATATTATCAGACAATTACATGAGCTCTGGAACAGAGCCTGGCTGAAGGAATCCAGATGTGGCTGAAGGCTGACAGGCGCTCGGAGCACCCGCATGTCCATCCCAACTCACAGCACAATGTTCAGCTCAGTGACCACTGCAGGGACATTGCGTGCTCTGCATGATCATCCTGCCTGCTCTCTGCTGCCTCCTCCAGCTCTTCCAGCACATGAAGAGAGTAGGTATCCTTCTAGAGGCTTCCTCTGTTCCAGTAGCAAGAGCCAAGATCTTCTGGAAAGAGTCCCAGATCCTCCTCTTGACCCCTCACACACAACCCTAACAGCTAAGATGAGAACAAGGGACAGGAGCCACCAAGATGGCTCAGTGGGCAAAGCATTTGCCTCGAAGCCTGATGACCCAAGTGCCATCCCTGAAACCATGTGGTGGGAGAGACACAATTCCTACAACTTGCCCTCTGATCTCTGTATGCACACACACCACAGCACCCATGAACACAGAATAAATAAATTTATTAAAAGAATATATTTTTAAAGTCAAGGACAAAATCTACTTCAAAGTGACACCACACAACAGTGTGTTAGGTTGAGAATTGAGAGTTCCAGGCCACCCTGAGCCAGTGAGTTCAAGGCTAGCTTGAGTTGTATCATGAGACCTTGTCTCAGAATAGTTAAATCAATGAAAGGCACTGTCTAGAGTGAATCACAGTCACTGATGGTACTGAACACAGACAAATGCCAAGGTCCATGTTTAATGTTTTTTAAAATAACCCTCAGTAGGGGTGCAGGACGGAGGAGATGTGGCTAACAAGGTCACAGGGGAGAAAGGATCTTCTGTGAGCCTAACATAAAAGGACAACACCGCAGGCCACATGAATAGAAAGCAGCCCAGTAGACCCCAGCCTACCTACCTCACTCTCATGACTACAGGGAGGCAAGATATTGTCTGCTCTAAAGACAAAATTCCAGGGTTCAGTCCATGGGACTTTGCAGACACTAGAGTGAGAGGGGAGGGGCAATACCTCCCTTCAGAAGCCTGAGCACAGGTATCCCACCTGGCCACCAAGTGACCACTCACCCAGGCCACTCTCTCCTCAACAGGTCATGGCCCAGACTCCTCCCTCTCTTTACCAATCTGAAGAGCCCCTTGTCCTGTTGGGTTACAGCTTCTTTCCTTATCAAACCCTAGAACCCTGCTTACTTCCTAGGAAGCACCTTTTCCCCTCAGCAATAAAGACATCTTGACACCACCTTGAAGTACTGTACTGGGACAATGATGGGTAGAACCACATCTGAACCAGGACTGCCTAATGATTCAAACATCCTCCCCCAATTCTTCCTCTATTTAAGCCTAAAGCCCACCTCCATTTACAAGAAAAACGGACTTGGGGCCACTGGGCCCTTGATCTGCTCCTTTTTGTAAGATGACCACAATAAATAAAACTCTTGTCTGTGCTTGCCTCAAAGATAGGAGCTCTCAGTGTGTGCTCTGCCAAGGGTTTTGGTCAAGAGCAGCAAGTACCCAACCTGGCCTGCCCATCACCTACCCTTTGTGGGGAGAGGGGTTCAGACAGGGACTGTTTGGCTCGTTCAGACACAGGATCTCTGTAGCCAAGACTGGCCTCAAATTAATGCTTCTTCTGCCTTGGCCTCTCAAGTGCTGGGCTTTCAGGTGGAGGTCACTATGCCTGACCCTCCTATTACCCTTGCCCATGAAGTCCTATTGACTTGAGTGTGGCCGGGGCTGCTTTCACAGCTTGCCAGACAACAGAGACTGTAGCCCAAAAGGTCTTGAAAAGTTACCACTCTTCACCTTTCAGCCAAGCAACTCCCTTCTAAAGATTCTGGTCTCCTGGGGATGGAGGTGTCAACAGGAAGTAATGTCAACAGGAATGTCAACAGGAAGTACTGTCAACAGGAATGTCAACAGGAAGTACTGTCAACAGGAAGTACTGTCAACAGGAAGTACTGTCAACAGGAAGTACTGTCAACAGGAAGTACTGTCAACAGGAAGTACTGTCAACAGGAAGTACTGTCAACAGGAAGTTCTGCTTGGGAAGGTCTGGTGCTAAAGAGTCTGGGGAGGATGACATATACACACTATTCATGTGAAAGGGAAGAATGGGATTTGTGATTGAGAGTGGGAGCACTAGGGATCTGTCTGCATCCTAGTAAGATAATAGCACAGAGGACGACTCAATTCTGTCTTATTGAAAGCCTACACCATCTCTAGCTCCAGGTCCCTATCTAAAGCAGTAACCAAGAGAAGGAATTTGTCTCTCTAATTAATTAGACTTTGGCCAAACGGAGCACTGTATTTGTCTAGTTATTACACTTACAGCTATAATTTAACATTTATTGCTACTACAGAATCAGAATCTGCCACAAATGCATAGCTAGGTATATACACATACATCCACATATGTTTATTTTGGAAAGGCACATTGATATTTGCTAACCTAACAAAACTTCATGAGTGAAAACATTAGGGACTTAACGCATTATGTTGATGACAGACCATACTGATGGCTTCAAGGGTAATTTCTGACCTCCACTAACAAAGGTATAAAAACAAAGGCCACAAGGCGGGCTCCAGGACTTCATGTCAAGACACCGCTCTTATGAGTGGCTGTGTGAGGTAGGGTGTGGCCACTTTTGAACCACAGGTGCCCTCCGCAGTCTGCAACACTCAGTGGCTGCTCAAATGCACAGGCTAAATGGAAATAAAGCAACCTCCACCCCAGCCCCAGGTCATCATGGGTACCTTTGTTGAAGTCCTTGGGGTCTAGTGACAGACTGTAGCCAGGCAATGTCTCCAAAAGGAGCTTGTAACAGGCCCTCCAGCCAGGTTCTGCGATGCTTGGGGCCACGCATTGCATGGCAGCCACGCGCTTGAAGAATGCTGACTTGCGGTGGAAGCCAATCAGCTCGTAGAGCTCGGACAGGATGCTGTAGCGCTGGATTTTCTCTTCTTCAGAAAGCTGAAGCAGAAAGAGGAAGCAAGAAGCTTTTGAAGAAACTTCCAAAGGGAAAAAAAGAAATACATCTGAAACCTCTTTCCATAAAGGAGAAGAGAGAAGATCATTGTGACACAACAATCCTGAGGCCCTAGGACCCCTGTGAGTACCCCAACACAGCCACCCATGAGCAGTGGCTCTAAGCTTATCCAGCCTTTTGCTAAGAAGGCCCAAATTCTCAGGCATGAGAAAGTTATCACACAACACACGTGGCATCATTCATTCATGAGAAGGAACAAGAGTACATCATGACAGGAGGATTGGGGAATGGACTTTGCTCAGCTTCTCAGTGCATGACATGTGGAGCCACATGACTAGAAGATGCTAATACCACCTAACTTAGACTTGCGACTTCCTGCCTTTTATAGCATGTTTCCTTCTGTCAAGGCCTAGTAGATCCTAATGGTGATCGGCAGTAACAACTCTGGTAGGTTAGCACCCAGTCTAGCCTACAAATGACAGGCTTTATTTAATCAACTTGCATTCCAGAACTAGACCCACTCCCTTGACAAGGTCTTGAAACATTCCATCTTTCAGGAAAGCTTTAAGATTGAAAGAAGGTTAACAACTCAAAACAGTTTCAGGAAGTCCCTGAAACCGACTAGATTCACTAGGTTCCTTAATGTCAGACTAAAAACAATAAAACTGCTAAGAGTCACTCTTAGACAAGACAATCTACAAAGATATTCAACCAGCCCAGCCACCTGGAAGAGGTTTAAACCAACTGAGTGACTTGGAAAGGACTCTCCAACCTGCTGAGCTGACTGCAGGCTGTGCAGCACGCTTCAGGTTCCCAGCTTCTGTGAGCTGTCAGCCCACGCTAGGGTGAGCTTCGGTGATGCAGCTGGCTTTGAGTCATTTCTGCTCCTGTAAGTAACCCCAGTAAAACTCATTGGTTCACCAAGTTGGATTTTGGTGGTATCTGTACTTTGGTCTTTTGATAGCTCCCTATCGGGGATGAGTAGCTGTGTGTTTTGGGTCTCCCCAGGAAAATTTTTGTCACCCCACACAAGGATGCCTGAAGCTCTGAGAGGCACTGAGAGCCCCAGAAGTCACACGGCCAGGAAGACCCAATGGCAGGCCAGGAATCTGTCAATCATGTGTTCTCCACCTCATTGCTACTTTGGGGAGAAAAGCTACCATAATCCACACAGCTCTCTTGGGAAGTGGCTTCTCCCCCAGCCATGGCCCTGGCAATGGGTTTCTAGATACTTCTGGGCTAACAAGGCCATATGAGAAAGCCCTGCACACTGGCCTTCTTTAACTCCTCCTGATACCCCAGGCCTCAGTCCTACATGACCCAGAAGATGTACCAAGGGGCCTCTGTAAGGTTTCTTCTGCCTTCCACAAGCCATCCACACTCCTCAACACACTAGCATTCCTGAATCACAGCTCAGAGGCATCACCCTGCAACAGACTGAATATCTGTGATCCTCAACCCTTTGAGAGAAGATCAGGTCACAAGTCCCTATGAATGGGACTAGGGCCCCTCTACATGAAGCCTTTAATGGGAGACAAGGAACCTGTGCACTGGTAGCAGCACTCACCAGACCCCAGACCCCAGTTTTGCTGACCTTGGAAAATAACCATGTGTTACTCAGAAGCCCCAGGTCTACAGTATTTTGCTGCAGCCTAACGGAGCTGAGATGGTCATGTGTGAACTGCTCAGAAGCCCTGCAGAACACAAGGCACAGCCCAGATGTCCCACAGCCAGGTTTTCGTGGCAGTCCCGACTACACCCATCCAGAGAAAGCAAGGCCATCCTCTTGTTTCTTTATTTGCAGGCACCGACTACATCCATGGGAAGGCCACAAGGAATGTAGGAGGCGAGGGCTCCTCCCTTGGGACCTGTGCACTAACAGACAGATGCCCAGCTTAGAACCCATGGGGAACATTCCAGTAAATAGGAAGGCAGAGAAACAATGTGTAGTGCACATCGGTGAATACTTCAGACAAGAGTCTGCAAGTACTGGGCAAATACAGAGGCTCTGGGGTACAGGGCTTCCCAGCCCATGCATCTCCTGGAAGCTATCCTGAGGGTGTGCACACATAGCCTCTGGCTCCACAGTATTGGTCCTGTCCTGCGCTGTTCACACTGAGCCTCTTCCCCCTGCCCTGGGGCAGCCAGACTCTTCCCGAGTGGTGGCATCAGTTCCTGTTCACAGGGATGACACACAAGGACCATGGTGCTTCATGCACTCACAGTGTTTGATGTTACGGTGCATGTGGCTTTTGTCATTCTGCTGGAGTTACTTTGAAGTTCCCTGATAACCAGGCGCTGAGCACGCTACCCTGTGATGACTGGCCACACTCGTATCTCCCTTTGTGAAGTATTTGTTCAGAGCTTCTGGCAGCTTTTTAAATTAGGTCGTTCATCTTACTATGGAACTAGGAACTAGGATCATCCTTCAGGTTCCAAACCTGAGTCTTTAGTCATCCATGTTTGGAGAATATTTTCTCCCAGTCTGATGCCATTTTTTTTCCCTAAGAGAATCATCTGATAAGCAGAGGCAATTCGTGCGACGGAGCTCTCATGATCAATTCCTTGTCTCTTGGTTAGTTCCCTGTGTCCTTGGTCTAAGAAACCTTAGGTCCCAAGAATATACTGAATGCTTCCACAAGTGTTTTGATCAGGTCTATGATACGTGGACACTCGAACCTGCACAGGACACAACCTTGCTTCAGAAGGAGCCCTATGTGCTAGTGTCAGCCGTGGCAGGGGACAAAGACAGTGGTAAAAGAGAGACAAACATGGTGGCTGCCTCTACTACGTACTGGGAGACCCCTAGCACCTCACCTGACATCCTGCATCCTGAACATGACAACAGATGCTAGTGATGGTGGCCTCAGCCAGGACCCTTGTGGCCAAATACAAGTGACAGGAAACTGAGGGCCCAAGACTTGGCCGCCATGCTCCCGTAGACCTATCACTGATAGAAGGCTGGAACAGTCCTGTAATCTGGCCTCTCCTTCCCCCGGATGAGTGTAACATAGTAGCAAATGGTGGCCCTTCCCTACAGATGGAACTGAAATCACTTGAGACCCTAGAAAAGCTCTCCATGGAGAAAGCCTGGGCACAACTGTTTTCCAGCACTGCGCTGCCACTGATCGGGAAGCTTCCAGTGGACACGAGTGCCGGAAGCCTGGGGGCAAAGCTGTGCTGGGCTAACGTGGGCAGCAACAGCGTGAGGATCTGAGGGAGTACAAAATGGTCCCAGGCAAAATCTTGAGATGCAATCAAGTCCCCACACTCATTTCTGAACCCCCGTTCTGCGGGGGTGAGGGAGGATATTAATCAGCACATCCTTGTCCTGATTTTTCAGCAGGCTGAGTAGTCACAACCTCTGAGTCCAGGGCCCAGATGTTTATGCTAATTTCTAGCAGAAGCATCTCAAAAACACTTAAGATGAGAGGCCTTAGTCATGAGATGGGTCATTTTGGCTCACCACTCTAGTTCCAACTGCAAAGTAGGCTGAGACCCGCTTTGTTCTAACATCAGAAGAAAAGTGGTGGCGTTGTTGGAACATTCTGGCAGGATAGGGCAGGTCTGAGCCATAGTCCATTGAATTGCCAGCTTTGCCATCTTGCCTCTCTGAGAAAGAGAGCACAGTCTAATGTTTTGGTGGCTAGAAAGACTAAATGAAGTAATATGGACAGTTAGGAAAGGTCTACAGTTCTCAGTGGGTGTTCAAAACAATGGGATACATGACTGTCACTGAAGACATGGGGTACAGGGTGTCCCAGCCTATGCAAGAGCTGCAGGTGCTCTTAACATCTAAGCTATCTCTCCAGCCCCATGGACAGGCTTAACATCACAAAATCAGTCAGCCAGGAATGCCTTCGAAACTATAAGAACGCACAGCGCTCTACAGACCAAAGCACCATGGGAAAGAGCTTTGGGATACAGCTAGTCTGGGCACTCTCCAGTAGACAAGACACAGACACAGTGTGTTTTCTACACAATGTCTGCGGTTATCGTGCAGAAAGATTACATATCCAAAATTACACATAATTACCACTAAGCCTGAAGCAATGGCGCACACACATAGGCACAGCGAGGTACCTGGAGGCTAGAACAAAAGAGTCACTTGAGTCCCACGGTGGATCAACGTGGGCAGCATGGAGTGATGCCTACCTAAAAACACTTCATTTAGTTTAGAAAATTAATTTTCCTTCATATACATTAAAAAAGAAAAAGCTAAAAAATGCTAAGACCAATCACTTTTCAACTTCTGTCTACTTTATAAAGAATTCTTCACTGGACTGAAATCTCTATGAATTGTGTTTTCTAAGCTACAGCTCCAAATAGAACAGAACCTTGAAAGGACATCAAAAACTAAGAAAAGTGGTGAATTCAGAAAATGGGAAGACAATGTACCATCTAGCATTATGATGTCAACGGGAAATTCCCAAAACGTGTCATCTAAGCCAGGCAATGAGATAAAACACAAAATACAAGCAAGCAGGGGCTGGAGGGATGGCCTAGAGGTTAAGAGCACTGACTGTTCCTCCAGACGTCCTGAGTGCAAATCCCAGCAACCACATGGTGGCTCACAGCCATCTGTAATGGGATCTGATGCCCTCTCTGGTGTATCTGAAGGCAGCTACAGTGTGATTATATATAATAAATACATAAATCTTTAAAAAAAAATACAAACAAGCAAAACAAAACCAGAAACTAAAAAAGAAAACTGGTAAGTCATGGAAGACAGCTACTAAGTGTTTCTCTTTGGCTGAGAATGCAGCTCTTTAATACAGACATTCTATATTCATAGAATGAAAGACAATATTGTTCATTTTGCTTTTTAGAGAGGTTGGGGAGGCTGAGACAGGGTCTTGCTATGTTGTCTAGGCTAGTCTAAAACTCACTATGTAACCAGAGTGACCTTGAACTCTCCACCCTCCTCCCACACCCTGCAGAGGTCATGGGTGCATACTACTAAGACAGCTACTGTGGCTAAACTTCCCAGATTCATCTACAGAGTCAATGAAATCTACATCTGAATCCTTGCTGGCTTCTTTGAAAAAACTAACAGGCTTATCCCAAGCTTCATATGGAAAGGCACGAGACCCAGAATAGCCAGAAAAAAATCTTGAAAAAGGTAAATTTCCAACACTAAAATTTACCATACAAGTTTAAGCATGGTGGCAGGTGCTTGCAATCCCAGCACTTGGGAGCATGGATCAGAAGGCCCAGAATTTGAGGATAGCCTGGTCTACATAGCAAGTACCAGACTAGCCTGGGCTACATAGAAACATCCTGTCAAAAGGAAACCAGTGGTGCTTTGGGCTCAGTGATCTCTCCTGAACCACACCAAAAGCATATGCAGTGCACTAACACAGAGAAACCGGATTTCGTCCAAGGCAGAAAGGCACGTCTGTGAACAATATCATAGATGGGCAGGGCCATGGCGGTGGACACTTAAGTGTCTCAGCCACTTGGACGGTGGATGGTGCTCACCACGTGAGCCTGGAATTGAAGACCAGCTTGAGCAACAGAACAAGAGTGTTGTCTCTCAGAAGACAAATAAAAACGGTAAAACGAGTGCATCCCTGCAGAGCAGAGGCCAGACAAGAGCACACCCTTTGCATCACACTGACGGCTCCTGCACCTGTACGAGAAGAAGAAGAGCTTGACAGTCGGGGTGGAACAGTTTGTGTTCGACATGCATGAGACTCTGAGTCCAAACTCTGGCTCCAAAACTAGATACGAGCTGGAAAGGACTGTAGTGGAGATGTGCGGATGGCCGGTGAGCACAGGAAAAGGAGCGCAACAACACGGGCCATGAGAGAAATGCAGATTAAACCAGAGCCACGCATCACTCCCTTCCCACCACTACAGCAGCTGCAGCCAAAGATGTAACTGGATAGGAGGCCATGAAGAGGTGGGGAGAAGAGAGCCCTCGGATCCTGCCGGTAGCCATCCTCAGCAGTCTGACAGGACCTCAAAAAGCTAGACAGTGGTATGTGACCCAAGTGTACGTCCCACAAGGAGTGAAAACACGTTTCATAAAACCTGCATGTGACTGTTCACAGTAGCATCTTTCAACAGCCAACGATAATAATAATTAATAATAATAATAATGGGAAGCCCCTGCTGTCCACTGGGGCATAAAAGGAAAGCCAGACCTGTAAATAAAGTGGCCATCGTCCGGCCACAGAAAGGAAGCACGTACTGACTTCCACTATGGTGGGGACAAACTTGGAAACCTGCGCCAGGCAAGCTAGTTGGGTGATGAGGACAGGCACCATCCTCGGGCTAGTGGGCATCCTAGTGTTGGCTGTACTGCTCTGGCAATCTTCCAGATCGCTCTCCCAAATAAAAAACCAAGTCTGCTCTGCATAACAAATATGAAATGATAAAAACAATTCCTCACAGGAGGGCCTGGAAGTGTAAAATGCAGAGAGGCCGCGAAGCTCTTCGTGGGACGCCTTGCATCCCTACCAACGGTCGCTGCTGTCATTGCTCTGAGCGGTGCCGTTCGTTCGAGACAGCAGCCGGATGAATCATGCGTCAGAGATTAATAAGTGTCTCGTCTCTGACTAGCACTGTGCCTGCACAGAGAAGCCCCCATCCCTTCTCCAGCGTCTGCATGTATTGTCAGAGTCGCCCACTGAAAACAGCTTTAACATTCACCTCAGCTGTACCCTCTGAAGGTAAATACATACCCTGGAACCTCTAAAAGCAGTGGCTGCCGTACTCTCTGTTTCTGCATCTGTTTACATTCTGCCTTGTTCTAAAGAAGAATCTAAAATCAATTTTTTAAACACACACAATTTAAGAGCAGTAACAACCAAAAGATAAAAATCAAGGTGAAAACATGAGATTATAGTTAAATAAAACCAGAGGAAGTTTCGATCAGGAAAATGCCTGCCAGGAAGTAAATGTTATTATTAAGGTATCTGTGGACTTGACGCTAAGGTTCCTAACAACTAAAGTGGAGAAGGAAATCCAAGATTCCCCAAGCCATGAGACCACAGTGACTTGCAAGTCCTCAAAGAGGGATTCTCGAGTATCCCTCTCACCCAACGTTAAAATCACAGCCGCCTGCAGGGCACAGAGGTCTGGCTTCTCTTATCACTTTTTCTGATCATAGTGGTGATCTGAATCTCAGCTCAATAGGCAGTGCCTTGTCCAAGTCGGAGGCCAGGGGAAGAGCAGAGCTGGCCCCCAAGACCACCTGATAGTCTCCGCAGATCTCTGATCCTCACAGACTTCCACTCTCCTGAGGACTCTAAGTCAAGCCACACACCAGAATCCTGTTAGACCAGAAATGTCTCAGTTCTCTCTCCTTCTTCCTTTGCAGTAAGGAATGTAGCAGATGACCTTCCTCCCTCCCCATTCAATGGTTTCCTCGTGTGGATTCCTCCACGGACTGTCCTTGGAAGCCACTGGCCAGCTGGCCAGCTCTGACCTGTCACAGCATTACCTCAGCCCCTTCTGTAAGTGACACCCTTCCTTCCCCACTCTCCCAGCCATCTGACTCTGAGCTCAACCTGACAGGAGTACTAGGGCTGCAACCACCCTGGTGCCTACCCGGCTCTTGCAGGGTTTCCTTAGCAACAGCTTCATTAAGGAAACCCATCAAAAAAGAAATGTGCGGAGGCTGTTCTTGCATGTGAACGGAGTAGCCTGCATAAAATCTGAATGGAAAGAAAATTAACCAAAGACAAAGAGGTTGAAAGTCCCCTTAAAAGTCTCATAAAGGAAAATGTTTTTAAAGGGCACCAATCATTCCGGAACTTAAAGATGTGAGGAGGGGGAGGAACGGGCCTTGGTGTGACCCTGAGATGCTGGTCTAGTTTTCCAAACACTTCCTCACTAGCACTTTCTCTTAAGGTCACCTGCCATTTTCTGTTGAAAACAAAAATGTATTCAGTACCTGGCGCAGGTAGGGGTGGGGGAAGTGGAGCCACAGGACGGTGGGGTTTTTTTGGAATCACAGCAAGGGGGATTTAAAGAACAATAGGAGGCTTTGTGAGCTGAGCTGGGTCTCACCCTCAGTTTCCCCATCTTTAAAACTGGCTGCAACTGGTGAGGAAGCTGTCCAGACCTCTCTGGTGTCTGTTTAGCCCCAGATGGAGCCGCTACAAGCCCTGCAAGCCAGCTGCTGGGGAGACAGCCAGCACAGCCTTTCTTTGTTGCGCCTTATTCTGCATTGCAACAATGCTTATGTTCCTGGGATGAATGCCTCCTGAGCTGCCCCATAGAAGGGATCCAGTGGGAGCCTGTTCTCTTTTTCTGTGGCTCTGACTCACTTGGGAATTGTTTACTTCCACATCTATTGTTTACCAGCGGATTCCCGCTCCACTCCTCTCCCACTCGGCTCCGCCAGTGCAGACCATGACTGCAGCTCACTGGACTCTGGAGCAGGCAAGCAGGTGGACAGACATGCTTTGCCTAGTCTGGCTCCTGCCCATCCCAGACGGGAGGGAGGCGAAGGAACCGGAAGGGTGCATGAAAACGCGTCCCAGAGACCCCTCACCTCTAAGCCACCATCTTATTTGGTGCTGGGGCCCTTGTTCCCTTTTCCAAGTTCTCCCTCTGTGGGTATGGCTGGCCACATTTAGACCGTAGAATCTCAAGGAACAGATTCGTAATTCAAGAAGAATGTGAATGGATGCCAGTGAGGTCTGCGGCCTCCTCACAACCCTGGTGTTCCCAGCGGATATATGTCACTAAGTGTGTATGCATTCCTGTAGCATTTGCAATTTTCAAGGAGTGGCTGTGAGTGAGACCCAGCTCAGCTCACGAAGTCTCCCATTGTTCTTTAAATTCTATTCGCTGTGATTCCAAAAGCCCAACCATTCTGGGCTTGCTCTCCACAGAAGACAGGCTGAAAGGGTGCAGGGCTCCTCCAGCCCAAACGGAGGAAATGATGACTGGAGTCCCAGCCCCTCTCTTCTCATGAACCTTGTCCTTTGCCTGTGAAACCTTCATGGCCAGATCTGTACACTGTCAGCTATTTGCTGCCATTTGGGAGCACCAGATAATTACTACAAACCACTTGCCTAAACCAGTCAACACACGCAGGTCACCCTGTGCCTGCACATGCAGGTCACCCTGTGCCTGCACGCAGAAGAAGGATCCTGCGTCTACTTTGCAGAGCACCGCTAAAGCCCAATGTCTCATTCTCCAGGTCTGAGTTTTTGGTTTTCCGAGACAGGGTTTCTCTGGAACTGGACTCCCTTCGTAGACCAGGCTGGCCTGAAACTCAAGAGATCTGCCTACCTCTGCTTCCTGAGTGCTGGGATTAAAGGCCTGTGCCACTACCGGCTCATGCAAGGCTTCTTAAGGACAGATGGAACCTGCACTAATCACATCTCCACGCCTTCCAAAATGTCCACCATTTGCTGAAGTCCTTCGTTACCATCAGCTCCACAGTGGAACACACTTGAATAAGAACCAAAAGCTTGTTCTATTTCAGAAAAACTACGGGTCCTTCTCTTTACTGTGATTATAAAATCACACCAGAAATCATTATTTCACTGCCTTGTCAACTAGCAGACAAACATCAGGATGAGTCAAAGACCGCAAAGTGCCTTCCTCTTGGGCAGAATACGAAAGGCCAGGCTGGTAACCGCCCTGTGCCGCAGGGCCACCATTGCCACGGAGTATTGCTGCCCTCTAGTGTTTGCCAGACGCTGAGCACTGCCATAGCAGAACTGATCCAGACTGCAGTGCCCAACTGTGAATACCCTTTGCAGTGAGTCCAAATCCCCTCCCTTTAATCTGCGAATCTGACTTCAGTAAGTGCAGAGAGTGAAGACCCACAGGACTGTAGAGGCGGAGCAGGGCTGGGGTGCCTGGCAGCCTCCCAGTACTCCAAACCAAGTAAGCCCAACAGACTCCATTTCCCAGACCTTCCAGGTCTGCTGGGAGCCTCTTCTGTGGTCAAAGCTGTCTCCTGAAGCCCTGGGCCTGATGATAACAGCAGTAGCCCACTGCAGAGCAGTGGAGGGACACAGGACCATATAATCTAAACCCAGCCTCCTGGCTACAACAAACTTCAAGGCTTCCCTGGACCCTTTCCAGTCTACCTGATGCGGCCTAGCACTCTGCACTCGGAAGCACGGCTTACATCAGGGTCCCACCCTCTTGCCCTGTGTGTTGCCCTCCCTGTCCACTGGCAAACCTACACCAGCTTGACCCCAGCTGGCTCTCCACGCTCCAGGCCAGTGAGGCTCTAGCAGCCAACCTCTGCTCTTCAGCCACTTTGGCAGTCACTTCCCCTTGTCATGGCTCCATGTCTGTGGGGCAGGCACTGGTGGGTCTTCAATGTCCAGGGCCTCAGTCAGTGCATAGTTCTCTAAGTTTGTATATACCTGGCATGGGGCATCCCACTCTCCAGTCCTCTACAAGGACTAGAGCCTCAGCATCCCTAAAAACCATAGCTTCAGGGGCAGGCGGGACGGCTCAACAGGTGAAGGTACTTGTCACTAAGCCTAATTTACATTCAATACCCAGGACCCATAAGGAGGAGGAGAGAACAGACTATCCAAGTGGTCCTCTGAGCACTTGCATGCTGTGGCACACGTGCCCACATGCATGTGCAGATATGCACAAATAAAATAAATACAACTGTAACACACACACACACACACACACACACACACACACACACACACACACACAGCTTGGCCTAGTATTGAATCCTGGGTTGAACCAAGTCAAACAGTAACTTTCAGCATTACTAGAGACTGACACCTATCTCCTCTTGGGCCATTTCCCAGGTAACTAAAGCTTCTATGGCAAAGTACCAGGTTTTTGCCTCTTCTGGAAACCAACAGAGAACAGAACTTGGGGACCTCCCCTAGCCTTCCCTAAGGGCCCAGGGTGCACCTGGCTCCCAGTGCGCCCCCACTTTGAGGTCTTGGGTGCTCTTACCCCACATGAAATGGCCAGCAATCCTGGGGCAAGCTTTCTTTATGGGCCTCATTCTGTGTTCGTCTCTCCCTCTGTGGTTGACCTGACAACAGACACCTCAGCTACTTAGAGGTGGCCTCACTCTGGTGACTGAGGGCAGCACAGGGCTCTACAGCAAGCAAGGCTCAGAGAGGTCAAGGAGCTATAGGTCCAGGCAGTTGTAAGCCACCTGATGTGGGTGCTGGGGGTGGAACTCTGGTCCTTTGCAAGAGCAAGCACTATGTGCTCATAGCCAGGGCCATCGCCACAGCCTCTGGTTGACTCTATTAAGTCATCTTCCTTCAAAAAGAAATCTCTAAAGTGAGTGTGGCAGTTATGGGTGTAGTGAGCACAGGTGATAGGGATGGATGTCTGGCTGTCAGCACGCTTTCTGCCTGTTCTGGTGGGATTAGCTCAAGTCCCTGCTGCCCTCTACTCTGCCTACATGGTGGCCTACTGCTGCACCTCACATTTATCCAGCTCAACAGTGGTCTCATCTGCCCACAGGATGTCAACTGATGAAGGTCAAGTGGCAGTCTGCAATTACTGTACCTGACCTTGTCCTCCTCAGACACCAGTCTTTCTGTTTCAGCCTATCTGCCTTCCCCAAACAGTTCAGACTCAGATATCTTATGCTTTCCTAGAGGTCCACCCATGCCGCACCCTCCTCTACCCAGATCTTGCCTTACTCTGCTCTTAGAGCAGACTCCAGCATTTGCACCCTTTGGCTGAGACTTAGCCCTCTCTGTTCCCTCCCCCTCCCCATCCTAGTGGCTTCTCCCTCTGCTGCCAGCATGGCTTCTGTGATGTGTGTCACTCATACACCACTCAACACCTGTCTTCCCTATGAGGCTGCCACTCGGTGATGGCAGAGTGGTCGCTTCTCTCTGTGTCTGCTTTAACAGGGTGTCCAGGGGCCAGCTGCTGTTTGTTGGAGCCCTGTCTCCAGTGGCCTGCCTCCAGATCAGTTCCACCTGGCTGCACACAGCTAACAGCCTCCAGGTTAGGGAGTGACATTGTGAGTCTGCCACTAAATGTTTTCATGACTGTCTTATTAAATACATTCTTGGAGGGCCGGGGCTGCTGCCCCCATGGAAGAGAGCTCAGAAGGCTCTGAGTTCAATCCTTAGCATGCTCTTCAGGCTTGGAATTAACCATTTGTAAGCTGCCTGCGTTGTGTCAGGAACTTTACAAGTCTCAGGCTTTGTAAACCAAGCAGCCCAGCTTTGCAAACAGTAAGCACTTCCCAAAGGCAAGAGCTTCCGAAGCTCAAGGCTGCAAAGCAGCAGGAGTCAATGTTATCATTCTGAATAAAAAATGCGAGAAGATGGTGAGTTTTGATTTTAAAAAATATAATACCCTAAAATGAAGACGATGGACCTCTAAATAACACACGGTTTGGTTCTTGGGCTATGACTTATTAATCTTTATGATATCATATGATCTCTGATCTGGGCCGTGAGAGACCTATTCTAGGGGACCTGAATCACCTGCCACAGAGGCAGGAACACGCTCACCTGCCGGAGATTGATGTACACGGCATTCTGAAGAAACTCCGAAGCTTCCATGCCACGCTTCTGAATAGCCAGGACACGCACGGCCTTGACACACGCTTCCAGCTCAATCACTCCGGCATTCTTATACTGTGGGCATAGAGAACACCTTCATCAGCAAACACCAGAGACTCTTCCAGTGCTAGCTAGGTGCCACTGAGACTCCAGACATCCCCAGCAGCATTTGCCATGCACCAAAGCTGTTTCTGAGGGTCTGTCTTAACGGGCACCGATTGGAATAAGCCTATGACCGTCTAAGTGTGCTGTTGCTGATTAAAATCATACAACCACAATCCTAGCTCCAGGGGCAGGAGGGCTGAGGGTTCCTCAGGACCAGAAGTGATTAGCATTTAGAAGAGTTTGGGTTTGGGGATTTAGATTTTTGAGCTAGGGATGCTCAGCCCATAATATGGATGGATGCCTTGTCATTTATCTTACTTAAATGTTGTTCTCACACCTATGGCTTTAATGCAGCTGTTGGGAATTTGTTGCTCTTTGCAGAAGACATCTGGGCTGTATGTGTTCAGTGACCCTCCCTCCCTCCCTCTCTCCCTCCCTCCCTCTCTCTCTCTCTCTCTTTTCCAGATAGGGTTTTTCTGTGGTTTCCCTGGCTGTTCTGGATTCACTTTATAGACCAGGCTGGCCTTGAACTAACAGGATCCACCTGCCTCTACCTCCCAAGTGCCGGGATTAAAGGTGTGCACCACCATGTCCAGCTGTGCCACCGATTTTATCTCAGAACCACTTGACCGTAACCAGGCATTGGAAAAGAACAGGTTCTGTGGAATTCCTCCGGATTCAGCACCATGGACAGTGTCCACGGTCTACTCTGGTCCTTGCTGACCATAGATAGCACCCACGCCCCATGGGACTAGACAGCAAACTACAGCAATACAGTGCTCATGCCCAGGGGCATTTTAGGATTCAATCTCAAGCCATAGGAAGAAGCAAAACAGATCTGGGGAGCATGAGTGTGCACAGAGTATTAACAGATGTCTGGCCATGGGGACCAGACAAGCGCAGTTCTCAGCACTCTCAGACTACTGCCCAGGCACTTGTGATGATGGGGAAGTTACATGTACATAACACCATTGGAGACAAGTGACCTGAGCCTATGTCCTTGAACCTAATGAAAGATATAAGGCTGAAGACTGTCTGAGGCTCCCACCACGTCAGTATCTCAGCAGTGTGCCCAGCCCATCTCTCCTACTACAACAGACACCCTGAGACAGTGCTCAGGAGTCCAGGAAGAAGCCATTCACAGAGACTGGTCTGTGGCTGACACCCTCTTGAGTCCTGAGTGGAAGCCGAGCACTGGATCAACCGTAATCAATCAAAGGTCTGGGTAGCATGGAAAGGCTCGGGCTCTTCATGGGAGCAGGTGAGGGAAGAAAGGAAAGCTGAAAGGACTCCGGGAAGCACAGGAATGAAAACGTTTCTCAAGAAAAGCGAGATGTGAATTTCCTCCTTCTGTCCTCATCACATTATATGAGGAGCTGGCTTTGCCCAGATGCCCTGTAGAGTACTGAGCCCAGGAAGAGGAGACAATAACCAATGCTTTATCGAGCAGCACTAATGAGCCTGCCACCGTGCTGGCCATTCATATGTGTAAAAATCATTGACCCTGATTAAGCATTCTATGCAGCAGAGAGGAAACGATACGGAGGCTACAGGCCTGCACACAGTCAGACGGCTGGCGAGGGCAGACGGGAACTCTGTCTGCATTCTACTGTCTGACTGCTGTGCACTCTGCCTGGTGGGGACAGAGCGCCACCTGACTCCTCTGTTGTGCCTTTCCCCCCAGAAGTGAAGTTCCAATGTTTGCTGACACAGTAGGCTACATGGCCACTGAGGCTCCAGTCTGGCCGGTGAGGTGGCATCCACCTGCGGCCACAAGTGTGCCTACAATGGTAAGAGGGTACACAGCAGGAACCCTACTTCTCCAGGCCTACACCACCTTTCTATATTAGGTAACAATTCGTTTGGATGTTCTTGGAGACTTTTTTCCTACAGCGGACATGAAAGGGCTCTGAAAAGGAAGTTTAATTTGATTTTTAAATGGCTAGCTTTAAAATGAACATTGAAAAGTTGGTCTGGGGCTGGAGAGATGGCTCGTGGTTAAGAGCACTGACTGCTCTTCCAGAGGTCCTGACTTCAATTCCCAGCAACCACATGGTGGCTCACAACCATCTGTAATGGGATCCTAGGCCCTCTTCTGGTGTGTCTGAAGTGTTCTCACATAAATAAAATAAATAAATAGATCTTTAAAAAAAGAAAAGTCAGTCTGGGACCAGCAGAACGGCTCAGCAGGTAAAGACACTTGTCACAAAGGCTGAGTTTAGTCCCTGTGACTGACCGGATGGAAGGGACAATCAAAACCATAAGTTGTACTCTGGCCCCCATGATGTGCACACACATAAGCACAGAAAACAGGCAAATAACACTTCTATCCACAGCTTACATAAATGGAATGGCAATAAGTTCTGCTTGTAAAATAAGCAGAGATATGCAATAGTTTGGAATGTGAAAAAAACATCAAAACTACTTATATTCTATATGGGGAAAAATATGACAACATTCACAGAGGGGCCGGGACTCCAGTGTGGAAATGCGCAGGCCCTGGAACCTTCTACGGACGAGCAGAACTCTGAGGACGTCGTTCTTCCCAGAGTGAGGCTACTGTGTATTCCACCAGACACCAACTTCACCTTAGATCAAATAAGATTATTTTATAGCTACTGAAGAATAAAGAATCCATTATCCCAACCACAAAGATTTTACAAGGCCACGGCTGACAGTGGCTCAGCAGTGGAGGGCCTGGCCCAGCATGAACACAGCTCAGGGCCTGATCCCCAAACAAAGAAAAAAGACTTATACTACTAGTCATTGGATAACCTGCAACAGACGAAGCACCATGGTGCTGGAGTAAGAAGAAGAATCAGTAGTAAAAAATAAAAAGCTGAAATTGTAGCCAGGTGGTGGTGGTGGTGGTAGCACACAGGCAGGTGGATCTCTGAATTGGTGGTCAGCCTGGTCTATAGAGAAAACAAAAAACAAAAAAAAAAAAAAAAACCCCAAAAGCTTAAACTGTGTACCAAACCACTTAGGTAAAACTTCAAGGCAAGGGAAAAGAGAGACGGAGGGAAGACCTTGCCAAAAAATAAAAAATAAAAACAGTTATTCAGTAAATTATGGCAAAACGGATAGCTGGAGAATCAGGTACATCCATGGCATAAAGTGACAAGTGACAGGTACTTTTACAAAGGAGGCAGAGGTAGGCTTTAGGGCCAGCCTGGTCTTCACAGTGAGTTCCAAGCTAGCCAGAGATACACAGTAAGAGCCTGTGTCATGCCCCCCACCAAGGGATTTTCTTTAAAAAAAAATGTTTTAATTGGTCCAAAAAAAAAATCATTATTGGGTTACTTATTAGAGCAGAAAATTCAAAGCAGAATACTATCCAGAGAAAGAAGATCATTTAAATAAGTAATTCCACATCTATATTGGAGAGGGAATTAAGACACCTTCCAGATAACTTCCGATGCACATTCATGCCCTGTCCAGTGATTAACATCTAAAAAGCCAGCCTCCAGCACACTCACTGTGATCCCAAGACAGCGAGTGTCTGCTAGCAGCCACCACGACCAGTTCCCTCAGCACAGCTGTCACATCTCACAAGACCACGCCACAGGATTCTCAGGGGACAAGCAGGGCCAAGGAGAGGGGCATCTGCCGCCATGAGGTACTGCCGGTGGAATATGGCAGACCATAGAGCACAGGTGGCTTCACACACACACACACACACACACACACACACACACACACACACACACACACACAAAACATGCATCTCTCACAGGCAAAAAAGTCAGAGACAGGCCTGGAGAGGCTTCCCAATGGTTAGAGCACCGGCTGCCCTTGCAGAGGACCCAGGTACAATCCCCAGCAGCCACATGGAGGCTCACTACTATCTGAAACTCCAGATTTGGGGGTGTGGGGGGGAGCAATGCCGCCTTCTGGCCACCATTGGTACTGCATGCACACATAATCAAAAAAAAAAAAAAAAAGTTTAAGTGATTAGAAGAGAGCTGGATGGCAAAGTCACCGGCCTAGAGAAGAGAGTGGGGAAAGCAGAGATGTTTCTTGCTCTCTTCATACCACTGTACAGCTTGAGATTTCTCTTTTAAGCCTTACTAACAATATTTGGGCTTTTAAAAAAATTAGTAGGGTTGGGCTAGAGTTCTAGTTAGACAAGCTAGAGCAGTTGCCGGGCTCGTGGAGGGCCTAGATTCAATCCCTATCACCTCAAAATAAATTCATAAATAAATGAATGAATCCAAAGGGGGAGGGGAGTGGTGCATCCACAGGATGAACTGAGCATCAGGTCATTCTCCTGACACATGAGGTTTGAGAGCACGGAGAACGTGCACCGTGCCAGAGAAGAAGGAAACCCACCTCACAGTAAAGTATGCTCACCGTTTTTACAAAATGATCACTAGTTTTATGCTAACTTGACACACGCTACAGTCATCTGAGAGGAGGGAAGCTAGATTGAAAACATTGTCTCTATAAGATTGGGCTGCAGGCAAGTCTGTGGCAAGCATTTCCTTAATTAATGATTGACGAGGTAGGGTCCCAAGTTCTATTAAAGAGCAGACGGATCAGGCCATGAGGAGCAGGCCAGTAAGCAGCACTCCACGACAGCCTCTGCACCAGTGCCTGCCTCCAGATTCCTGCCCTGTTTTGAGTTCCTGTCCTGACTTCCCTCAGTGATGAACAGTGAGTGATATGGAAGTGTAAGTCGAATTAACCCTTTCCTGCCCAGGTTGCTTTTGGTCATGGTGTTCATCATAGCACCAACCCTAACTAGGACACATTAATTTCCAGAAGTGCAGAAAGCTGATGTAGAAATATCAATGATGATTATCCCTGAATGGGCTATGACAGTTCTTTTCTCAAAGCTATGTTAAATATGTACCGTTTGTAATCAGAAGGATAAACATCTTAGGCATTTAGCGCTACTCACTAAAGGCTGATGCAATATTCGCAAAAGCAAGGCACGGGAATGCTGACAAGACGGCTCAGCAGGTAAAGGCTGTGGAGCCTGAGTTTCACTGCCAGGACCTCCATGGCAGAAGGGGGGAACCACCCCCCATGCCGTCCTGTGACCTCCACACGTGCAGCATGGCAGGCTCACAGATGAATCCCAGTAACACTGACGTATAACCTACAGAGTAGGTTTTTGGTTCGTTTTGTTTTTTTAAGACACTGCGACATGGCATCATGTCAACAGGGAAACTTTCTGATTGGCAAGACTTAGCTGCAAAAGCTGCAAACCCATCAAGTCACCTTGCTGTAATAGGAGATGGCCTCTTTGTATTTGTCAATTATGTCCTCGGGGCTGAGGCAGTTCTTAGCCCTTCCGATCTCCGTGCTGGTGTCAGGATTTATGCCGTTAGTGGTGAGAGCACCTGCGGGCAGAGAAAGAGAAAACAGTCATTGGCGGTTTCCTTCTTGTCCCTCATCTCTTTAAAGAGTCCTGTGCAAGAGGTAAGACCCAAACGCATGCCAATGAACTCTAAACCCCGTCCGTCCAGAGTCTTCAGATTATCAGATGGCTGTAATGGCGGCACCGCATGCAGTGTTAACTAACTCCGGTGGGCTTCCCGCTCTGTGAAGATTTTTCCATTAAAGAACAAGAAGTGCATTATATAAAAGTGCCATATGGACGAAGACCCAGAGATCACACTGAGGCCTCAAAGGAGAGAAAATGTGTGAGCCATTTCCTGAGCTGGATAGCAGCCAAGAAAACCACTTGAAAGTGCTACTTGTCTCTCCATGGCTGTCATTTTCTATTTCTGATCAAACCTTGCCACCAAACTCCCACAGAGAGAGGACTGTGGAGAACTCCATCTTCAGAACAGAAGTA
This sequence comes from Rattus norvegicus, assembly GCF_021556685.1. Taxonomy (NCBI): domain Eukaryota; kingdom Metazoa; phylum Chordata; class Mammalia; order Rodentia; family Muridae; genus Rattus; species Rattus norvegicus. The sequence goes on from NC_141540.1 coordinate 114,531,557, forward strand.
ACTATAGTGAGAACTCCAACTGAAGGGAGGAAAGACAGAACTGTCTTTGACACTCAAAAGCCACCTGCTTAAGCCTTGGCGGCTGTGCTTCTCCTAAGACACGCGTTTATCTTAGAGACAAGGGCACATCCCAGGACCCCAACCTCCCTGCTGTCAGCTTGGTGTTTGTAACTGTGCAGGGTCAGGATGTGCTTCGCACATAGCCACAGGCACCGAGGAGGTGCGCGTGGTACCCAGGCTTGCTAGTCCATAGCGGATTTTCTCAAGTGCATTGCTTTTGCTCTCTAGTTCTGCAAACTGCCTCATGTGTCTTCTGAAACGAGACAGAAAAATGATGAGTAGATAGATACGTGAGAAGATGGTGATGACAGAGAGGTGAACAAGCGAAGCTAAGAGACTGCCCAGTGGGGCAGACAGAGAGCATCTTGTGCAGAATCTTTGTCCAATAAGGACAGAAAGAAGTTTAATAGGCAGCCATGAGGAGGTGGGAGGAAGAAAATATTTCAAACCCATCCTTTGTAAGAACTAGATTCAAATCCATGAGGGCCAAGGTCACACAACTTGGGTGCTTGCAGAGCCAGGCATTGCCTGGGAGTGGCGTTCAAGAGGACAACATCATGCCTGGGGTAAGTGACCCTTCTGCTGAGCTACAGGAAGTCAGGACCTACACCAAAGACCTCCCCATTCCACGTGCTCTCTTCTGTAGCCCAACTGCAGCAGCTGTAGGAAGGAGCCCTGAGCTGAGTGCTCCTGAAAGTAGGGCAGGGCCTAGAGGAGCCAGGACTCTCCCAGAGCTCAAGATGATGGAACTCCTACCTCTAAGGCTGTGTGTGGGACCTGGCCCTGACCACAGTGCCCTGTCTTCAATTGTTTGCCTATCATTGTGTGTCACATGTCCTGTATGAATTAATATTTAATACATGACCAGGAGTCTTGCTGAAGCTTCTTATTGACACTAACAAAATTCCTGAGTCTGATTCAATTGAAAAGAGAGAGAGAGACAGGAGAGAGGAGAAAGAGACTTTCATTGTTCACCTGGAACCACATCTCTTCTCTAACCCAGGAGCAGGACAGGAAAAGTCCCCAGTCGCTCCTCCCCTTTGTAAGGAAGGAAGACATGAGTTGCCCTGCTGTACAAGTACAAGGCTGGAGGGTTTAATCTCATAAGAAGCGACCAAGAGTCATCATCTATAAGGGACCAGAGCCTAGCTCTGCAAAGCATCCAGTGGGCCAAGCTGATTTCATTTCACTCAACAAATGAATAATAAACTAAAAATATTCGCGCACAGAAGACCTGATCTTTCCTGACACCTACTGTTTTGACAGCCCACACCTAACATGATTGTGAGCCAGTGAGACACAGTTCGCAGGACCCAAGCTGCTAGCTGACAGACAGGGAAATCAATCTCACGGACTGGTGGGATCCCAGGCTGGAGGAAATGCAAGGTGTGTTTGAGGTGGCACATGGCGAAGACTCCTACGTGTCAGCCAGGCAGTCCTTGAATCATTCAAAAGATTCAAGATTGTATGCCAGGTGTTAAGTCCGGAAAACTCAGGCTAATAGCTACATCCATGTAGAGAAAAGAGACTAAATCAGAGCCAAATAAAGACACACAGAGAGCCACCATACGATAGCAGAGCCAAGTACCACTGTAACACAGTCACATGTAACAGGAGACCAGGGGGTCATTCCCCAAAGCCAGCAACACACAATGCCAAGTCTCCCACAAAGGTGCTGTTGGCCCTACTGGAGGACCAAATCTATAATCCAGATGAGATGGACAAGCTCCTAAAAAGACACAAGTAAGAAGGAAATCTTTTTTTTTTCCTTTTTCCCAAGATACTGAGCTAATAACCAAACACTTCCAAGAAGGAAAAGCAGGGTGCGGAGGGCCTCGATTGAAGTCTGCCAAGCATTTACGGCCACATTAACACCAATGCTCCACAAACTCTACCCAAAAATACCAAAGGAAGGGACGCTATTAACGACCAGTCCGGTGAGGCCAAAACTGCCCTGATGCCAAACCAGATAACGGCACCAGCACAGAAGAGACCGAAGGGCAGTGCCCTTCCCCAGTGGTTGTAGTTGCTAACTCTTCCTCTAGCAACAGCTCACTCACCCCAGCAAGAAACTGTCACAGGGCACGAGCAATGTGCACACGAATAAAGGACAAAAGATATGTGGTCATCTAGACAGATGAGGGTAAACTAAAAAGACAGAAAGACTCACACTCTCCTAGTAAAGATCCTTCCTGCACTAGAAGGGACATTCTCACGCCCATAAAGGATGGCTTTAAAACCAACCTACAGCTAAAGCAATACTAATGACAAAAGACTCAGTGTGTATCCCCTGAGATAAGGACTAAGGAAGGACATTCAGAGTCCAAATCCAGAAGGAGAACTACTTCTGTTTTCAGGGGCCAAGATCTTTGTAACAAAGCCACTGAACTAATGAATGAAGTCAGCCCGGCTGTGGGGACGAAGGATCAACACCCAAAAAGTCAAACACCTACATATGCTTGCAGCTCACCAGCTGACAGCGGTATTAGAAGTCCACTCCAGGGTCTAAGTATTTAAACAGTTAATGGTGAATGAGATGGGCTGGGAAGATGGCTCAGCCGTTAAGAGTGCTTGTCGTGTGCTCACAGAGAACCAGAGTTTGGTTCCTAGTACCACATCAAGTGCCTCACACCTGTCAAGCCAGCTCTGGGGAGTCTAATGCCTTGGCAATTACACACACACATATGTACAGAAACACATGCACATGTATACATAAACAAAAATAAATCATTTAAAATTAACAAAAACTCATGTGTACATATATGTATTTTTATATGTATAGACTCTGAAAACCCCAACCATAGTTTTAAAAAAAATTTAAAGATATAGGCAGCAAATATTACCTGCCTAACATGTATAAAACATTTGATCTCAAACACTGCAGGGGAAAAATATGACAACAACAACAAAAAAGTAAAAAGATATTCCATGTCCATCTATCTATACATAGATATAGATATAGATATTCAGGTATATATGTATATGCAGGCAATATACATATGTAAATATGTATATTGTGTGTGTAGATAGACAGACAGATAGATAGATAGATAGATAGATAGATAGATAGATAGATAGATAGACAGATAGATAGATAGGATAGATAGATAGGATAGATAAGACAGACAGACAGATATGATGTTATGTGTGTCTGTTAATAGGTATGTACATCGAATGTGTGCCTATGGAGCATAATAGAGGGCAGTGGATTTCCTGGAGCTGAAGTTACAGGCAATTATAAGTCACCTGATGTAGGTATGGCAACCAAGTGCAGGACCTCCACAAGAGCAGTATGCGCTCCTAACTCCTGAACCATCTCTCCAACCTAGAAGATGTAATGTTCTTTAGGTGACAGTATGTAATGTACCCCATGTTGGTCTGCAAACTCAGAGTAATCACTATTAAAATCCCAGCAGATTCTTTTCAGAAATTGACTATATATCCCAAAAGAAAAATGCAATGTGTGATAATTTTTAAATGTGTCTATTTTGCTTTCTGTTATCCTTTAAAGCTCTACAATGAAGATTGTTTTGACAATAAGTCACGTTTAAAAGTACATACGTAACCCTCAAAACAATTATAAAGAGGTAAGTAAATGCCTAGTTAAAAAATCTTAATAAACCCTAGATGCATAGAACAAATGAAACTCAAGACGGATGATCAAAATGTGAATGCTCCACTCCTTCTTTAAAAGGGGAACAAGAATACCCTTGGCAGGGAATAGAGAGGCAAAGATTAAAACAGACACAGAAGGAACACCCATTCAGAGCCTGCCCCACATGTGGCCCATACACATACAGCCATCCAATTAGACAAGATGGATGAAGCAAAGAAGTGCAGGCCGACAGGAGCCGGATGTAGATCTCTCCCGAGAGACACATCCAGAATACAGCAAACACAGAGGGGAATGCCAGCAGCAAACCACTGAACTGAGAACAGGACCCCCGTTGAAGGAATCAGAGAAAGGACTGGAAGAGCTTGAAGGGGCTCGAGACCCCATATGTACAACAATGCCAAGCAACCAGAGCTTCCAGGGACTAAGCCACTACCTAAAGACTATACATGGACTGACCCTGGACTCTGCCCTCATAGGTAGCAATGAATATCCTAGTAAGAGCACCAGTGGAAGGGGAAGCCCTGGGTCCTGCTAAGACTGAACCCCCAGTGAACGTGATTGTTGGGGGGAGGGCGGCAATAGGGGGAGGATGGGGAGGGGAACACCCATAAAGAAGGGGAGGGGGAGGGGTTAGGGGGATGTTTGCCCGGAAACCGGGAAAGGGAATAACATTCAAAATGTAAATAAGAAATATTCAAGTTAATAAAAAAAAAATCTTATTAAGCATGTAGCTGAGCTCTCATAAACTGAAGACCCCGGCCAAGGCACATCGTGCTCCCTGGGAAGGTTATGTGACCATACTAACCAGCCCTTCAAAGGCTCCCATTCTGTAACAAAGGAAAAAAGAGAACCATATCTGAGAGCCAAGCCCACCAACCCTGTGGAGAAGAAAGGCCTAGAAACCCCAGACTCCACAAGCTCACGAGGACAATGTAAACTCCTCTCTGCAGACGGGAGTTCCATGTATAAGCCAGGATGAACTTGGTCAAACCGCACTAGACCCAGGGGATGCCTTTTAAATAAAATCCTAAAGGTAGACCATGTGAGAAGCTACAGAATGCTCTGAGAAAAAGACTGAAATACACAGATGCATGTGTGGCCACGGCCCCAGGGACATGCCTTTGTTGTGCTTACTATATGAGGCGACACACTTCAACCCAAGAAAGAATATCTTAATTGAGCCAAGAAATCAATAGTTCTAGTCTCTTGTCAGATCTAATTAATGAATCTCCTCGGCTCCGACTGGTAAAAAGGCTCAGCGTGGGCTTTGGGAAGTTTCTGCTGTCCTCCAAGCTGCTGTCAGCAGATCACAGGCCTTGCCGCACAATCTGCCCCCTGTGTGGTTAACAGCAGACAGGCCTGTCAAGGCTGTAGTGAGACTAGCCTTGGGAACACCTTGTTCTCACTCGACTGCCGCAAGGCGAAATAGCACTGTGCACATCCAGGATTTTGCTAGCCATGACTCTGACAAGCGACGTGTACCTAGAACATAAAAAGGAACTGGAGTAGCTCAATAATTGACAGAGGAGAGCAGCCTTTTCCCAGAGCAAGTACATCAGTGTCCAGTGTACTTTGAAAAGGTGCTCATTAACAGTAAGAGAAACTCCACAACCCTGAGTCCTAACAGCAGTGAGGCACCACTGCATACCCATCAGGGATCAGAAAGGTAACACCTGCTGTGGCAGACACAGAGGGACAAACTCACGTGCAGGGGTGCTGGGACTGTCCCGTGGTGTGACTGTTTTGGAGAAATATCTGGTAGTTACTCACAAAGGGAGACGATAGGATGACTATCTGACCCGGCCATTCCACTCCCCAGATTTATGAATACATAAAGCAGGTACACACAAAAATCCCCACAGTGCTCATAGCAACACTAAGAGCCAAAGAGTACCTTCATGCACGGGTGTGTGAGCTGACAGACTGGAGAAGCAAAGTGTGGCATGTTGACAGGCCCGTATAACACATCGCAGTGATGCCAAGTCCTGAGAGGTGATACAAATATGGACCTTAAAAAGCATTAAGCAGGGCTGGAGAGATGGCTCAGCAGTTAGGAGCACTGACTGCTCTTCCAGAGCTCCTGAGTTCAATTCCTAGCAACCACATGGTGGCTCACAACCATCTGTAATGGAGTCTGATGCCCTCTTCTGTTGTGTCTGAAGACAATGACAGTGTATTCACATGTATGTATTTCACATACATGAAATAAATAAATCTTTTAAAAAAAAACATTAAGTTAAAGAAGTCCCAAAAGACTGTGGTTTCTGCAGTTTACAAAATGCAAAATGGAACACAGTAGTCCAGCCTGGAGTGAGAAAGTAAATTCCCACTGCAGGGGCCCAGGGGAAAACAGGGGACAGAAGGGATTGGCAGCTGTGACTACAGAGAGTGCAGGATTCTTGTTGGGGAGAAGAAAGTCCTACAATGGCCTGCTGTGCTTGGCTATAGACTTGTTTTGAAGCTGCTCTTAAAAATTAAACTGTGCTCTCTCTCTCCTGAGCTCAAATTGCAAGTTTCTGTCCCTGGAAGAAGGCACTACCCACAGCAGTAATGTGAAAAAGCCAGAGAACAGAATGAAATCAGCCAAAGGCTTGCATGAAGGAGGTACTCGTTGGATGTATACACAAGGTTCAGAGCAAGAAAGGGGGTCTGAGGAAGGAATAGTTGCATTTAAAACGTAAAACAAGAGTTCAGAAGTCTGTCTGCCACTGAGGAGGAGGAGGCCCTCTGTTCTTATTAGCAGTGAGGTAAGCACCCGAGGCAAGGGAAGCGCACAGAGATGCCCCGCTTGCTTCCTCTGGGCATCTGGTCGTCGCTCCACAGATGATCAAATGCAAGCGCAAGTCACTACACTCTGTGACGGTCTGTGAAAGTGACTTCTCTGTAGGGCAGGACAACGGTTTCACCTCCGAGAGGGTCTCAGGGCACTGGCAATGACCCCCTCCTTCCCAAAGTACTAGCCCATGAGCTGCCAGGATCTGAACAGCAGGAGAGGGCTGAAGTAAACCATGGCCAAGCTCTGTCCTGTCTAAAGACTCCTACTGAAGGCATGAAGGTGCAGGCTTTGGGCCTGGTGAGGCGAGAGCTGGTCATGGGATTAGAGGAGCTCAGCTTCCTGCCTGTGTCCCTTGGGGGGTCCGGCCATGCTGGTCTCACTTAGGATGGCTGCAAAGAAGCCCTCCAATGCCACTGCTAAGTGGCAGCTGCATCCTCTGTTGGTGGCTTTCCCGACCACAGGCTCTGAGGTGGTCCTACATGAAATGTGAAGACTCCATGCTCATATCCCAGCCACCACCTGTTCCAGGTCTGCAGACTCAGCTGCAAAACCTTCCTCTGGACATTTTCACAAAGGACAAACACATCCCTCCCTACCTCAACAGACCTTTGTCTCCATCAACTTCTCCCATCAGTACAGTTGACACAGTGAAATTCAGTATTTCACATGAGGCTCCACTAACTAGTCTGGGCTCAGTAATATCAAAGCATTCAACATTTCTTTCATTCTTGGTTGGCATGTTTGTTTTGCCTCGGTTCCATGCATATGTGCGTGTTCGATGCATGGGCGTGTGCATGTGTGCGGGCAGATACCAGCATTGTCTAGAAGTAGGTTTCAGATTCCCCTGAGCTGGAGCCACAGGCATTTGTGAGTTATCCAATATGGTTGCTGGGAACCAAATTCAGTTCCTCTGCATTAGGAAGCACACAACACTGAGCCGTCTCTCCCACCCCCAGGCTGTTTGTTTGTTTGTTTGTTTGTTTTTGTTTGAGAGGAGGTGTTTTTGTTTTAAGACAGGGGGTTGACACAAAGCTGGAGCTGGCTCCTTCCTCAGCCTCCTGAGTGCTAATGAGATTACAGGTGTATGCCACCGTTCCTGGATTGTCAACCTAACTTTCACAAGTACAGAAAGTGCCCGGCTCCTGTCACAGGAACCCCTCGCCTTGTGCTGATTTTTCTCCAGAAAGCAAACAAAACATTGTAAGCATCTGGGTCCTCTATACGTTCCTCAAACCATACTGAGAAATGTAGCCAGCAGTGTAGAAACAGGCCTTGAATCAGACTAGTGTGCTGGGGGTGCCTCCCCTTCGACTTCAGACACATACTGGATGAAAGCAGCCAGCTTGGGTGTGAAGCCCAAGGAAACATGGCTGCCTGGTTGGTAGTTTTCGAAGGATGGTGTTTGCTACTGCCCTGTCACCTACTCGGCCATTGTTTCTAATTAAGTCAAAAGGAATTGAGCTCATCATGAAATAATTAAGCACAGTAACGAAACAAGTTTCTGATGGATTAATGATAGAAAATCAAGATGGGAAAGAAAAACCCAACGTTGTGGGAAAAAAAATGCATGATTTCTTAAGAACATAGAAGCTTGGTGGCTCACATATTAATTAGGAGGCTGAGGCAGGAGAATTGCCACTAACTCAAGACCAGCCACAGAGCTACAGAGCAAGACCTGTCTCACTAATGATAATAGTCTATAAAAAATGCAATAGGAAATTCAAATCACTGTGGAAAGGAGTATAGGCCATAGATTCAGAGCAAAGTCATTACCATAAAGGAATTCAAATCAACACCATAGGCATGCTCAGTGCATTCAGAGGATTCAAGGCACGAATTCTCCAATCATTCAATTCACCATGCTAGGGGGAAATTACTCCTCTTCACCAGACAATAGGAAGCAGTAGGGTGCCCCATCAAACAAGGACCAAACAATAATCAGGTTTGTCACAGTTCTGATTTAAAGTTACTTAAATCAGAATGTTTCAAAGACCACAATCCAGAAACCAGAACCATTCATTCACAACACCATGAAAACAAGCACTTAAAAAAAATAAAAATAATAATAACAACCAAAAGAAACTAAGCACAGAGATCATGTACCTGGGTCAATGAGAACTTCTTGCGCCCCTGGAAGAAAGAACAGATTTCGGTCTTTTATTTGGAAAATAAAACCACTTTTAAACTAGCAGAACACATTTTAGTTTGCAAACACCCTTGTGAGCCCGAGACACCTGCAGCTACCATGACAGCAACAGGGGGCGGGTGTGCTTTTCTGGTTCCATGGGGAAAACATTAGATCTACTGTTAATCCTGTATTACACTAAGAGGAAAGTCCCCCTTTCCCGCTTCCCTTTCTACTCTCTAAGTTCAGGCTCCTCACTCCCCTTAAACAAGTTTCAGAAACCCTCATTTCACCAATAAACCGGTAACAAGAGAATTTTTTCCCCAAATATATGTGAGCACTCTGGACTGAGGTATCAAAGGTCTCAGAAGGAAATTGGTAATATATTAATACTGCCTTCTAGATCTCTCTCTCTCTCTCTCTCTCTCTCTCTCTCTCTCTCTCTCTCTCACACACACACACACACACACACACAGAGAGAGAGAAAGAGAGAGAGAGAGAGGGAGAGGGAGAGAGGGAGGGAGGGAGGGAGGGAGGGAGGGAGGGAGGGGGAGAGGGAGGGAAACTGATTTTGAATGCAGGACACTCATCAAAGCTAAAGATGTAATGTTTAGAGGTAGTTTATACTGAAGCCGTAGCACAGTTGGAAGATTATTTCCCTAGTGTGCACAAAGCCCTGGGGTCAATACCTAGCACTGCATAAACTGAGCATGGTGAGGCATGTCAGTAAGCCCAGCACTCAGAAGAGATGATCAGGTCAAGATCATCCCAGAATGGGATCGCCGTGACCCTGTCTCAAAGTGGAACACGGAGGATGGAAGATAAGTAAGCAGTTAGGAGCGTTCCTCTTGCAGAAGACCAAGATTCAGGTCCTGGCACCCACACTAAGCACCTTACACCCGCCTGTAACTCCAGCTCCAGGGGATCTTCTGGCCTCTGAGAGCACTTGCATGCACACACACACACACACACACACACACACACACACACACACACACTAAAGGAGGAAGGAGATAAAAGGGAAAGAAAGCCTCTTAGTAGTGAGTTTACACAGGAAACAATTAGTTCCACTGTTGTCAAGAAGCTGGGAAAACCTTCCTCATTTGCTAAACTCTCCAGATGTCAGTGAGGACCAAGCAGTCTTCTCTGCAGAAGGTGAGTTCCCATCACGAGCTCCTGGGCCCAAGAGGAATGTTCGGCATCAGCTGTTGTCATTTCTAAACAGTTTTAGACTTTTTATGTAGATTTTTTTTTTAGATTTATTTACTTTATATGAGTACACTGTAGCTATCTTCAGACACACCAGGAGGGGGCATCAGATCTCATTACAGATGGTTGTGAGCCACCATGTGGTTGCTGGGAATTGAACTCGGGACCTCTGGAAGAGCAGCCAGTGCTCTTAACCGCTGAGCCACCTCTCCAGCCCAGTTTTAGGTTTAAAAACAGAGGCCCCAGCAGCCTAGGTCATTACTCAGCAGTTTATGCTCAACTGTCTGTATAAAGAATGAACTCCATGATTATGTGATGCCCCTCGCAGCTATGATGTCTACAGCAATCTTGTTTTGTCTTGCACATGCAAATACACACACACACACACACACACACACACACACACACACACACAGGTCACAGGTCACAGGAAACCCCAGCCACTGCCTCCCAGGTGCTGGAACTAAAAGCATATGCCACCATACCAAGGTAGAAGACATTTGCCACCATACCAAGGTAGGAGACATTTGCCACCATACCAAGGTAGGAGACATTTGCCACCATACCAAGGTAGGAGACATTTGCCACCATACCAAGGTAGAAGACATGTGCCACCATACCAAGGTAGAAGACATGTGCCACCATACCAAGGTAGGAGACATTTGCCACCATACCAAGGTAGAAGACATTTGCCACCATACCAAGGTAGGAGACATTTGCCACCATACCAAGGTAGAAGACATGTGCCACCATACCAAGGTAGAAGACATGTGCCACCATACCAAGGTAGGAGACATTTGCCACCATACCAAGGTAGAAGACATGTGCCACCATACCAAGGTAGAAGACATGTGCCACCATACCAAGGTAGAAGACATGTGCCACCATACCAAGGTAGGAGACATTTGCCACCATACCAAGGTAGAAGACATTTGCCACCATACCAAGGTAGGAGACATTTGCCACCATACCAAGGTAGAAGACATGTGCCACCATACCAAGGTAGAAGACATGTGCCACCATACCAAGGTAGAAGACATTTGCCACCATACCAAGGTAGAAGACATTTGCCACCATACCAAGGTAGGAGACATTTGCCACCATACCAAGGTAGAAGACATGTGCCACCATACCAAGGTAGAAGACATATGCCACCATACCAAGGTAGAAGACATTTGCCACCATACCAAGGTAGAAGACATTTGCCACCATACCAAGGTAGAAGACATTTGCCACCATACCAAGGTAGAAGACATTTGCCACCATACCAAGGTAGGAGACATTTGCCACCATACCAAGGTAGGAGACTTTTTTTTTTTTTTTTGGTTCTTTTTTTCGGAGCTGGGGACCGAACCCAGGGCCTTGCGCTTCCTAGGCAAGCGCTCTGCCACTGAGCTAAATCCCCAACCCCGGTAGAAGACATTTTTAAGTACAAGGATAAAGAAAAAGACACCCAGAAAGAAAGTAAGGTGGACCTGAGAGGGCAAGCAAAGGTCTCCATCCTTTTAACTTTATTTTTGAAACCAAGTTTTTTCTTGCTCAGTTACTAGACAGCCCCTGGAGTTTGAACTTGCCAGCCTCCTGCCTCAGCCTCCCCCATAACTAAGTTATAAACACCAAGATCACAAACCTCCGCACCAGGCCTAGCTCTTACTTCTTCTTCACAAAGCTATTTCTCCCTATTCTAATTCCTTAGCAATCAAACATCTCAGAATGATGGTTCTAACAGCCATCTGGGTGGTGAAAGCCTGTGATCTAAAGTTCAGTTACACACCTAATGCATACAGCTGGACAGTAACACCTCCACACAAGCACTGAGGCTGACCTGGAAGCCAGGCTCTCCTCCTGACCCTGGGCGGTGCTTGCTAATAAGCATAAGAGTGGAGATTTAAGGCCGGGCAGGCAGCCTTCTTCTCATCTGTAAGGTGCTGCAGAGCTGTGACGTCATGGCTAACCGAGACCTAATGCTACTCTGAGAGCAAAGCTGCAATCTTCCATCTGAGCCGACAAGAGAAAAATAACATAGAACCGGAAGGCTCTTTCCAGATATGTACTGGGGGCTAGTCTCAGGCATCAAATGAAGAAATCATATTCAAGGAGCTGGGTTTGGGTCCTCTTGTATAAGTGGGAAAAAAATAAAGCTTTAAAAGAAATAAGTGCAACAGCGCCACCTATGGAACATCCTACAAGGATCTCCCCAGAGTCTGCAAGGTTCTGCGATTGAGATGCTCACAGACCCCAGGCAAAATTCAGCTAGCGCAGACCCTGGTCAGCTTCACGGAGGGTGGCACTGTTCAACAGCTAACATGTGTGACACCTACATGTCAACAAAAGAGACAGACTCACAGAGGGCAGTCTAAGAACAGGAAGGGGTCTCAGAACGGGTCTTTCTTACAGTCCATTGCCAAACTTCCTCCCAATCTCTGTATTTTTCCCAAAAGCTACTGAAGGGGCAGGAGAGATGGCTCAGTGGTTAAGAGTGGTTACTGCTCTTGCAGAGGATTAGAGTAGTTCCCAACCCCGGCAGCCAGTGCCTTACGACTACCCTAATGCTCTCTTCTAACCTTCAAGGATACTCCCAAGTGAGCAGATGCATCCGTCCGTCCGCCCTGTCTTCCCAGACACCTCCTTAAGCTCAGGCCACCGAGAACGAGTTCATGGTGACAGGGACACCTCCTTAAGCTCGGGCCACCGAGAACGAGTTCATGGTGACAGGGATACCTCCTTAAGCTCAGGCCACCGAGAACGAGTTCATGGTGACAGGGATACCTCCTTAAGCTCAGGCCACCGAGAACGAGTTCATGGTGACAGGGACACCTCCTTAAGCTCGGGCCACCGAGAACGAGTTCATGGTGACAGGCAAGTGTTCTGGAGGACACCAGCTCAGCTCCACCCCAACCCTGCTATTCAATCCCTGGGTGACAAGTCTCTGTCCCCTAGAGAAGAGCACTGGCTCTGACCCTCAACGCTCCTACTGGGAGCTGCAAAGCCCTGACTGAGGCTGGCAGATATTTGGGCCTCTTCCTTTTCTTTTTCTCTTTCTTTTTCTTTTTCACTTTCTTTTTCTTTTTCTTTTTCTTCTTTTAGACATGGATTCTCAGTTTAGCCCTGGCTGTCCTAGAACTCACTCTGTAGACCAGGCTGGCCTCAAACTCAGAGATCCACCTGCCTCTGCCTCCCGAGTGCTAGGATTAAAGGCGTGCACCATCACCGCCTGGCTTTGGACCATTTGTCACGCTAGCCACAACCCCCCCCCATCACATGCCAATGCACGGAATGAAGACCAGGGGTTCTACCAGCAAGCCACACCTCAGGCCTGTTTCGATCAATTTAATGATGAGCAATATTACCAAGTTCAGAGAGAAGGAAAAGTAGAGGCCACCATTACAAGCCAATGACAAGCACTTTCTTCTGGTTAAATGTAGAATGTTCTAGACACTTTTTTTGGTCCTAGATAAGGGACCCAGGCCCTCTCGCCATCCTAGGCAAGAACTCTACAAGTGGACTACAATTTCCTTCTTTAGTTTTTTTTTTTTTTTTTTCCCCCCCCGGAGCTGGGGACCGAACCCAGGGCCTTGCGCTTCCTAGGTAAGCGCTCTACCACTGAGCTAAATCCCCAGCCCCCTCAATTTCCTTCTTTAAAAAAAAAAAAAAAAGCAGGATCTCATGTAGTCCAGGCTGGCCTCAAACACACTATGTAGCTAAGGCTGGCTTTCAATCCCTAAGCCTCTGGCCTCCACCTTCCAGAGGCTCTGACTATGGGAGCCCAGCGTCCTAGCTGGCTTTCCAGCCCGATTTTTTAAAAGAAACTACATTTTGTCCTTTAGTTATAGAGTCAGAGGTCCACATACAAATCTTCAGAATAAGGATCACTTGTGAGTAGCATGGAGCTAATGTTGAAATATTAAAAGAAAAGATAATTTAAGGAGAAAAAAACACACTTTTTTTAATTTTTTAAAACTTTTTAAAAAGTTCTTTTAAATTTTTTTAAGAGAGAAAGAAATGTCCTTTTTTCTGAGGAAAAGCACTTGAAAACTATTCCACCAGGGTCTGTGAGGTCTAAAAGTGTTCAGCTGAATTACTGGGGCCTGGAGAAGCAGCTTGTGGCTAGAAACTCCTACACTCTGACAGAGGACACAGTTCAGTTCCCCGAAACCACATTATACAGCTCACAACTGCCTGCAACTCTAGCTCCCAGTGACCAACATTGTCTTCTGGCCCGTGCAGGCACCTCACACACTCGTGACAGACAGACGGGGAGACACACACACACACACACACACACACACACACACACGAGTAAAAATAAAGCTTAAAAAAATAGAGGTATCCTTGGGGCTAGAGAGATGGCTCTGCAGTTAAGAGCACTAACTGCTCTTCCAGAGGTCCTGATTCCTAGCATCACAGGGTGGCTCACAACCATCTGTAATGGGGTCTGATGCCCTCTTCTGGTGTCTGAAGACAGCGACAGTGTACTCACATGCATAAAATAAATAATTCTTTAAAAATAAATAGAAGTATCGTACATCCCTGTTACTACCTTGTAATCATCATAAAACCTGTGATACTCACAGCTGCCTCAGCTTTCCCCTACCACGGTCCACCTTATTCCCCTCAGACAGGGTCCCTCGCTGAACCTGAAACTCATTCTTGCCTTAGGCTGGCTGGCCAGCAGTTCCAGGGATAGAACCTATGAGAGAGGCTGCTGGCTGGGTTTGCCTGGGCGCAGTCTTAACAGAGGAGGCACTTGGGCTGTACAAATGGGGAAAGTGAACTGACCATAGGCCATCATTTCTCTCGGCTTCTTGATTATGAGTATCACATGACTAGGACCCCCTCCTTATATGGACTGCCACCTGGAATTATTAATTAAAATAAAGCTTCTCCCCCAACATTGCTTTTGTCAGAGTATAGTGTCACAGCGAGTATGGAAAATAAATAAGAGAACTTGTCTTTGTTACCTGGTGCTGTGCTTCTCATGTTTAGAAAACACATTCTTACCCACTAAGCCATCGTCCCAGCCCCTTTTAGCATGTGTGAGTGTGTGTGTGTGTGTGTGTGGTGTGTGTGGTGATCAGAGGACAACTTGTAACAACAGTCAGTCCTCCTCTCCCACATTAATCAAACTAAGGCCATCAGACTGGGTGGCAAATGCCTTTACCCAATGGGCCACACTCCTAGCCTTTCGATATCTTTCCAAATACTGTCTTACTGTATAGCCCAGGCTGGCCTAGAACTCCCTATGCAGTTCATGCAGGCCTTGGACTCATGGGGAGCCTCCTGACTCAGCCCCTTGGGGTTAAACAACTTCGTCCCAATCTTGTGTAACAAAATAGGCATCTGGGTTTCTGCTCTTCTGTGGCTCGAGAGGAGAGCTGGGTGCTCAACTCATGAAGGGAGGATGCTAAATGCCTGGCTTGTCTGCAGTAAGGCAAGGCTGACACTACACACCAGCTGCTCTGTAGATTAGAATCTGAGAGAAGATGGTGCCTCGGTCCCCCAGATCCAGCATGCGGATGAACAGAAGGCCACTCCAATTCTACAGTCCTCGGTCTCTTTGACCTTCCGGCCTTCCAGCCGTCACCTGAGCATTTTAAGGTACAGGGTGTCTTCAACAATGAAAAGTTCCAACATTTTCACACAAAGCAAAGCTAAACGAAGACATTTCTCCTGAGACATGGACCAGTTCTTCTGTTGCTTAAGCTTCCTCTGTTCACACCCAGCAAGGAAACAAGATGAAATGTTACAGTGCTGCCCTAAAAGCTTCGGGCTTCACAGTCACAGCAGGGGTTGGGGGCTGCACACTGACAACCTCGGAGCTGACTAGGAGTGAGACTCCACAGGCAGTGGTCTCACAGCAGGGTGTGAGCTATACCCAGCATCTGGGGGAGATCAAAGCCTGGAAGGACAGGGCAGATTCCTCCCTGCTCTCAGCAATGCCTCTCAACCTGCTCCTTTCTACTCCAATAATGGAGATGCCTCCAGGGGCTTCTAGCAGACAGGCATAAAGGGCCCTTGAGTGCCTTCATCTGAGCAGCACCCAGTACACCTAGCAGCTTCTGCATCCTCCATGTGATGACAGAATCACTCTGACACCCCTCCAAAAGCATCCAGTACTGGGGACTGAAGTTTCCTGAGAAAGCTGCACCTCATGTAAGTCAGTCCACAGACCAACTGAATGACTACTCCCATGACTACAGAGTTTGACTGTAACAGATCAAGATCCAAAATTATCCCAGGCTTCCTTTAGCACCTTAACAGCCATTTCTTACCACCTCTGAGCCAGTGTTCTTGTGACTATCTTGTAATGTATTAATTTAGCAGACCCCTACCTTCCACCAACCCTAAAGCCTATGAATGTCATCAGACAGCTACTGAGACCTATTGCAGAGACGTCCCTGCTTTGCTGTAACCCCCAAACTGACGTCCCTGCTGATGTTTCTGATGAGTTCACCCATTTATGGCTGTCTCTGGTTCTGTGACTACAAAAGGCAAATGTAACCATGTCCATAGTGGGAAAAGGTCACTTGGGACAAGCCGAATCTATGTTCGTGGCCTATAATCACTCAGATTTGGTTCAGAATAAACTATCTCCTTTGTTCTAGGCATAGTGGCACACACCTTTATCCCAGAACTCGGGAGGCAGAGGCAGGTGGATCTCTGAGTTCAAGGCCAGCCTGCTCTACCACTCGAGTTCCAGGACGACCAGGACTATACAGAGAAACCCTGTCTCAAAACACAATAACAACAATAATAAATTAAATGAATACATGGAATGAATAATAAACCATCCCCTTCCCTTTGGAGTAAGAGCTGTGTTTGGCAATGACACTATGTCGTCCCCCTTAAGGAGAAAATGCGGCTTACTCTTCACTGAGGTTTTCTAAGTCTCGCAGACCAAAGAGTAGCTTTGGCTTTGAGTTAGGCACAGAAAGTGGCCAGGAACACACTAGGACACAATGTCAATGAGCACTTGTGGGCCCCTCATCTGGAGAAGTCTTTCACTCTTCACTGGAACCAATCGCTGGAAAAACAACATTAACTAGCTAGGACATTTTCAAGGAAACAAGACGTATCCCTGGTCCCTGCATCTGTTAAAACCGACTCCAGGGACCAATGTTACTCACTACATGGGTACCCAAGTCCACTCTGCCAGGGAACTTCTACAAGGGCCTAGAAATCAGTGGTCACTGTATGTAAAGCCTCCCTGTACCAGTCAGGCCGATAAGCCAGAAGAAAATGTCTCCTTCGGGATTTCAGACTGCACAGAATCCTCCTACCTAGACACACTCATCAGACCTGAGAGAAAGGAGAAGTCAGAACAAGGTGACTCCTTAGAGACTGCAGCGGTGCAGGCTGGAGAGAGGCAGGCTCACCTGGCCGGTGTCGGTTGGCTGCTTCTGAGGGAAGTGAGTTGCCTGGGAGTCTCCGAGCCCCGGTCTTGCCGCCAGTTCCTCCAGGATAATGGTAGATGACGGAAGCAGAACACAGCCCTTCCAGGGCAGCTGGGTGGTGAAGAGAAGCGTAGATGGTTGGTAAAGTCACCTGCAGGGGCTCAGAAGGACTCAAACAGTCAGCTTATCGGAAAATGCCAATTTCCCCAAAACAAAGTCCACAGTTAAAGATCACTAGGTGGGCATGGTCATACATGCCTTTAATTTAATCTGGGAAGGCAAAGGAAAAGGCAAGTGGGTCTCTGTAAGTTCGAATCCGGTCTGGGCTACATAGCAAGTTACAGGCCAGAGTGAGAGCATGTCTCATAGAATTGAAAAGAAAAATCACTAGTTTTGCAGCACACAGAGATATGCCACCACCTTTTGCAGGCCATGTCAGGGAAGGCAACACAAGACACTAGCAAGGCTCAAAGCTTCACTGGTGGCCTGAATAAGCAGGGAAATTTTTATTTTCTCACGTGTTCATAGGATCACCATGTTTTTAGAGCTCTTTTGTTTGGTTTGTTACATTTACTTATTTAATGGGATGGGACGAGGGCATGTGCCATAGTGTGTGTGTCAAAGCCAGAGGGTAACTTAGAAGATTTAGGCCTCTCCTTCCACTCTGTGGGTACTGAGATTTGAACTCAGGTCATCAGGCTTGGCAGCAAGCACCTTTCCCCACTAAGTCATCCCGTCAGCCCTAAGGGACCAGCAGTTTTACACGCATTATACTGCAGGTGCTGTACCAGACTGTGAGGATACAGAGGAAAGTATGCTGGGCTGAAAACATTTAACGGTATGACTGGGGCATGCGCAGTGGTGATAGAGTGCTTGGCAAGCAAGCAAGGATCCATCCTAGACAGAAAAGTGAAGGGGAGGGGAGGGAACAGGAGAGGAGAGGGAGGAAGGGAGGGAAAGAGAAAGGGAGGGAGAGATAGGAGGGGGGGGAGAGAGAGAGAGAGAGATAGGAGAGAGAGAGGTGGATTTAAAACCAATAGCTCTAAGCAGGGTGGATCCGGAATCTGGGAGGCAGAGGCAGGTGGATCTCTGAGTTCAAGGCCAGCCTAGTTTACAAAGTGAATCCCAGGGCAGTCACAGCTACACAGAGAAAACAAGATACAATATCTCTAAGTTAGGATCAAACTACCCTCCCCCATATCCTACATGCGTCTATGTCATCTAGAATAGCACCCGACACTTGTGGACCAGTCTCTTTCATAAGGTAGCCCTGAACACATATGTACATCCAGTTCTCTCACTGGGGGCTACATCTTCATGATCCCTAATGTGTGCAAGAAGAATAGACGCTGGAGTGATATGCAAAGGCGTGAGCAATGGCAGCCAATGCAGAGGCCAAGGGCACAGGCAGAAGAAAAACACGCCTCCTTCAGAGGATGCAGGGCAGGCCAGGTGCAGAGTAAACAGCAGATATGTCATGGAGATGACCCCATAAAGCAATCAGCAGGCACTGCCTGCTTCCCCTCCCTCGCCTTTCTTTGTGATGTTTCCTCATAAATACCTGTGGACACATCCACTTGTCAACCCATCTGCTCAGTCAGTCTTACCCCCTAACCACAGGAAGTCATTCACTGAGCGCAGGAGCTCCACGGACATGTGGTAGTGTACCAGGGCGTCCTGCAGCATCCCAGCCTGGAGGCACAAGTCCCCAACGTGCTTCCGCATGCGTCCTTGGCACCGCTTCTTATAGTGTCTGGAAGATAAAATCCAAGGGAAATGCCTTGTTACTGCTGCCCCCCTCCCCCGGCACAGGGCTGAGCATGATGCAAGTTTCTACCACTAACAAATGCTGAGAAGCCAGTGTTAGGCTCTAAGGTTGGAAGCCAGCAGCAGTCATTGCCAGTCATGTGAGCTGCAGGGGTCCTCACCTCAACGCTGTGCTGCCCTGTGGGCTTTCTAAAGTACTCTGTAGCTGCCACTCCCGCTGCCCACTCAGAGGCTGCTACAGCAGGAGCCTTCTTCTCTGACAGCTCCAGTTTCAACATTATCACAGAGTATATGTCTCTGCTTTTAAATAAGTCAGTATGTCCCCCCCTTTAACTAGGATTACTCCATAGAGAGAGATGGGGCACATCATTGGTCAGTTATCTGGCTGGGGTTCTTCAAACACTGGTGCAGACGCGCTACGGACCAATGCACAACATGGAGTAGGCTTGCCCTCTGAAAACACTACTAACCCTTTGAATATTAACCAGCTTCAAAGATGCGATTCCTTTACGAGAGCAATCAGCAGCTGTGTTAAGTGGAAGCAATTCTTCTCAAGAATGAGCCATAGAGGAGTGGGTAAGGTCCTGACTAAATCAAAGGGACTGGCAGATCCCGACAGGAAGTGAAGCCATGTCTGGCCTAGCTCCATCAGTGCCCCCTGGCTCTCAGACTACTTAGCTTCTGTACACTCGATGCTATTAGAACTAAGGCAAGCCTGCACAAAAGTGCGTTGGCGTTTGCTAGCTTACTCCCTGGCCACAGGGCTACACCAGGACGGCCCTGCTAACAAGCAGCACTGCCTGGGCCTAGCCTCACTATCTGAGGGGGAAAATCACTCTGGGGGCTGGAGATGGCTGAGCACTTGCTATTCTTCCAGATAACCCTTCCTTCAGTTCCCAGCACCCGTGTGATAGCAGACAGTAGTCTGTAAGTCCAGCTCCAGGGGATCCAGCACTGTCTTCTCCCTCCACGGGCCCTCACACACACGGTGTACTGCAGTGAAAGGGAAGCACAAAAGTGTCGTGTTTGACTGTTCCTGCCATGTCCTTGTTGCAGAGACCTGGTTCTCAGAGGGGGGAAGGAGGCGTGGGGCATGGCTGGGTCTCTCAGGCAGGGTTGGTACCACTTCACTACCAAGGAATTCTGAGCTTGTGACAGAACTTGGGCACTTACAGGAGGAGTTGTATTTTGTTTGTTTTGTTTTGTTTTGTTTTGTTTTGTTTTGTTTTGTTTTTTAAGACTCTAAAACTGGCCTGCTTTAAGTTCAAGCATCCCGGAACAGACTCAGTAGAGAGAAGATCTGAGCAACCTGAACCTCAATCCTGCTACATCACCCACTGGCTGTGTGATGCTGGACCAATCACTTCAATGCCTTGAGAATGCTGACTCTGCAAAAGTGGGTCTGCTGCCCCACCTTGGACACTGTTGGCAACAAGAGGTACATAGGTTGGGGGGTGTGGGGGGAGTTGACAGATAGCTGTGCTGGCTTCACCACCCCTCCTCCTCTTCCCCAGAGAGCACTGGGCCTGCAAATACTCAGGCAACTCACACTGCCTTCTCCCTAGGAGCTACTACAATCACAGGAACGATTCCCACAACTAACTAAGTGTCTTCTCCCACTCCTGTATCTCCACTCTCCTCGGATCCCCTACCCAATCTCCCATGTGGGTCCACAGAAAGGACAGGGCATTAGCTGGAAATCCCATCCTGCCCTACTTGGGGCCCTTCCCTCCTCGAGGATGATCTCACCCATCTCCTGTCACTACAGCCACCCAAACTGCTCCAGACAAGCTCCCACCTCCAATCCACTACCAGAGCCCGAGTCACTCACATCTGGCCACAGTAGGATTTTCACAATGGACAGACAACTCTCCACATACACTACACCTTTAAGTCACGTGCCAATTACCCCAAGACACCATATTCCTCATCTCCTGCTACTGGGGCTCTTCCCATCCCCAGCTTCCAAAGGGCTCCCCAGATCAGCTCATCTATTTCTAAGGTTCTAGACACACAGCAAGTGCCCAGAACTGTGTGCCATACTACTTCTAGGGGGTCTTCACTAAGAAAGGCAATTTTTCCTTCAAGGGGCACCTAGGCAGGTCCTTGTTCCCCACAAGGGAAACCCAGAGGACAGGCCAGGACACAGATCTCTGGAGGTCTCTGTGACAAGCCTGCTAGGGTAAGCAGATGAGAAAAGGAGAGCCCAGGACAAGCTATTGTCACATGAATAAATGCAGGACCTAGTGAGGGACAGAAAGCCTCTGTAACCACAGTAGGACCCCTGCTGTTTCCCTGAAGCATATCCTCAGCTCCCTGAACTCGTGACAATAATTTCCTTTTGCTCAGCGGCCCTAGAATGGGAGAGAGCCTCTCAGCAAGTCCAGCCTATCTCCATGGAGACAAAGTAAATGAAATATGAAAGCGTTTGCAGTACATGGAGCCTCAGAGGCTGTGTCCTATAGCAGGATGCAGAACAAGACCCTTGCCCTCCAATCAGGAGGACCAGAGTGGCACAGTGGAGACTAGCTCAGCCAATGAGCATCCTGGAAGGCTGACTTCAGCTGCCGAGGGGGTCTAGATCTGTGATGCAGGTAAGTGACATGGCAACAGCCTCCTCCCCTGTGCAGAGAGGGCTTTGCTGCCTGTATCAGGGAGGAAAGCCCGCCTGGGGAGCCTGGGCAGAGCTCTGCAGGCAGAGAAGGAATAGTGGTCAGTAAACACAGGTCTTCACATACTCAAGTCTCAACAAACTAGCTATTGGGAAGGTCATTGCTTCCTGGTCTTAGGAAAGTCTCTCTTGAGCCCTCTTAAAGAGCGAGACTGCTATTCACTTAGAATGACCTCTGTCCTTTCTGGGGAGGAGCTGCTGAGAAAAGGGAATACGGAATGGACCCCTCAGGGAAAAGCAAATAGAGAAGGCAGGCAGCTCCCCATAGCAGCTCTGCTTCCCACATGTCTGACCTGCAGCCCCAACACCATGCACATCCCACAGCCGCAGTCACCCGCCGCATGCCTCACTCACTTCCAAGCCTGGGGTCAAGCGGGGCTGCACTCTTGGTGTCCCATGTTAAAACAACCCCATGAAAACCTCTGCAGCCACCCGGATGAACCAGCATCTCGCACCCTCAAAACAAAATGGAGTTAGTAAGGCTTATTTGTCACCAAATACTAAAGACCACAAAGGTCTCTGGAGCAAGTATTTTTGACAAACATCAAACACCAATGGGTTAGGGGCTGAGGAAACTAAAATCTAAAAGAAAGAAATTAACAATTAAAGGACTGCTCAGAACACACAGGAAACTAGGCAGCGGTGTTGGCTTTTGAAGCAATGGCGGCAAAGGGAACAGCACATGAGGGAACTCGCCACTTTCTCGGTGGCGTGTTCACAGCCTACCTTTTCAGACCCAACAACATACTCACAGGGCGGTATGATAGAAAACAAAAGAAAGGAAGAAAGAAAAGAAAGAGGGACAAGCAAAATTAGAAACGTACAAGAACAAAAATAACTCTGAGAGCTACACACTATATGTACTAGACCCCTGATGACTGGCCTGTGTCAGTGTGGGACTCACGCCCACGCTCGCCCAATGCTCAGAGGAAGGCTTGCTCTGTGGGAACAATCACCTTACGGCTACTGGGGCAAATTAAAACTGACCCTGTGTCCAGACACTTCTCCTCAAGTATGGATGGACACCAGGTCATTTCGCTTTGGACGTGTATGCACACTACCAGGAAGGGCGGGCAAACGTGAGACTCTGTCCTGTCCCCAGAGCCTCTCAGAAAACAGATTATGGAGTTGTGATGAAGACAGCTGGATGGGCTGGACTGTGGTTTCCTGGCATCGTTCCCTCACTCAAACCCGAAGTCTACCTGAGTAGGGGCTATGGAGTGAGCATGTCTGGAACAGCAGCTCTGATTCTGTAGCTATCTGGCTTTCTAACCCTTCCTTCTAGAGAGCCAGGCCAGGAAATCACAAGCCCGCTGCAAAGGTGAAAGAGAGCAGGGCCTGAGATACACCAGAGCTTCAGCTCCAGGTGAGACACGAAGATTCCTCCCAGACCTTGCCAAACACCCCAGGCTGTGCGACAGGGCTGCTCTTTGCTTCCAACCCCGACGGCTGCTCTTGGCCTATGCTCGATTCCGTGAGATTTCTGTGCAGACTCACTGTCAAACAGAAAGTCGCTATATGACTCTAGATAACTCCAGAAGCGTATTACTCTACGGCACCCACGCTGCTGCAGCAGGCACACCATGTCATTGAGCCTGACCGGAGATCACGATCTGAATTCCACAGAGGAAGCAGGACAGGCTCAATTCTTTGGGCTCCTGCCTGAGAGCATCACACCTTCAAGTGACGGTGCAGCTGCACAGAGCTCTCCCTGTGCAAAAGGGCAAAAGCTGCCGTCTGAGTTTGCATCTTTCTCTTCTGCTGGCAGCCGGTGGCAGGACGGTGACATGGGCTATGAGCACAAGAAATGGCCTCAAGAGTAAATCCATAATGGTGGGCCAAGGAAAGCACCGGGAGTACGCTAGAGACAAAGCTCACAGTCTTTGTCCAGCTCCATCTTGGAATGCAGAGCGTGTGGACACTTCCACATACATTGGCGGCTCTCCAGGGGTGCCTGGGTCCGTCTCCTCCTGCAACTCAGAGATTAAAAAACAGACCTGGTACCTGCAGAGTGCCCGGCCTGGGAGTCAGAGAACTCGGCTCTGCTCCCAGAGCCCAGCAATAACCTGTCCAACTTCAGCAACTCTTCCAGGCACTCAGCAAACTAACTGAGGAAACACCAGCCACAGGCTAATTCAAGTGTGTAGTCGCTACGGTTTGCTTTGCTTGTCTGTGGCAGTTGTGGGGTTTGATGTAACTCAGAAGGGCCTCAAACTCACTATGTAGCCTAGTCTTGTCTAGACTCCCAAACCTGAGAGCTGGGATTGCAGGTGCGAGCCCCCAGGCCCTGCTCCAGCGGCCACATGTTACAAAGTGGAAGCAGAGATAAGGATGTGGTTCAGCTGGTAGAGTGCTTGCCTAGGGTGCTGTTCCCAGCGCAGCATTAAAACAGCTTGGGGATGGTGGCACTCCTCTATAATGCTATTAGCTCTTGGGAGGCGAAGGCAGGAGGAACATGATAATTCAAGGTCACTCTCAGATACCTAAAGAGTTGGAGGTCGACCTGTGCTATCTGAGACATGACATAAAAACAGTTAAAATAAATATTAACCTTGTTTTCGATCAAACACAGAGCAAAGTAAAAAACTATTCCTGGTCTGTTTTATGTTCTTTCTCACAGCTCATCCCAGCTCACCACAGCCTGGTTCTACAAGCAGAGATGGCTGCAGGAGTCCTACCAGGGCATTTGTGACACCCAGGAGTGTATGTGCTGACCCCTAAGGCACTCCTCTTCTTTAGTGGCCAATGGACCACATTTGGGCTCTCCTTCCTGCAGCAGGCTCCTGCTTTGTAAGAAGGGGCCAAGCCCAGGGCTTCTAGGTCAACCATTCCTACATAAACTTACCTGCTATCCGTGTCTAGTCCCACGAAGTCCTTTTTCTCGAAGGGGACACAGAGAAGAGGGATCTTGTCCCCGGACTTGTCGGTGGCTCTGTCCAGGCGCTTGGACTCCAACACAATGAAAAGGGACTCGATGAAGTCTTCGATGCGCTTCTCCACTGAATCACAGTCATCATAGTTGGGATAGAAGGCCACATCTGGGCGGGGCTGCTCAGCCACATCACCCTGCAGCCCAAACACAAAGAGGCGGGAATCGTAGAGCGTGGAGCCGTAGATCTCCTTCTGCACGTGGAACTTCTCGAAAGTCTGTGGCCAGTCTTTGGGCGAGAAGCAGTCGGTGATGGTAATGAGGCCCACAACCTTGCGGTGCGTCTGGAAGTCGCCCCACTCGTTGTTCTCCGGCGGGTAGTGGTGCCGGTAACGGATGAAGAGTGCACGCTGTGAGTCGCGCACACTGAGCTGGCTCACCGAGCAGATCCGCTTGTAGATCCTGAAGAAGTTCTCCTCAGAGACGATGCCCACGGCCTGAACGACCACCAGGAGGGTCTGGTGGTCCTCTGCGCACTGCATGTAGTCAGGAACGCTCATCCTGAGGGCCTGCCCAAAAAGAAAGGAGGCTGTGACAGATGTCTCTGCCTTACAGAACTCACACTGACACCGTTAGCAGTGGTGACAGAGACATGTTACACTCTTTATCCTCACAGGCAACCCTGCCTATCACTCTGGGTGGTCACAAGTGATTCACACAGTACCCTACAAGGCTACTTATCCCTTCTGTGAGAAGCAGGAGTTGAAACTAACCATGGACCAAATATACCAGCATTAGTGAGATTTCCCCAGAGCCCAGATTTGAAGAAATAGGAGCCTCCTCATGAACAGAAGTATCACTATCCCAACTCTGTCAGACCCCTCAGTTTAATATGTGAGCTCAACACACTTCTGGTTAGAAGTCCTACCAGGTATTTAACTGTGAAACAAGCTATTTATGGGCAAGAGTAGCTAAGAAACTCCTGATATGCCACCACAGAGGGCTTGTGTATTCCTCAGGAGAGCAAGACCAGGTAGAACTGCTAATGAGGATGTGGTCTCTCTACAAAATGACAAAGTATGGTCCACGCATGGCTCTCAGGAGGCCAGAGTCCAGTCATGAATTCCTGGTGAGCCTGGACGACACAGTCATAGTTTATCTTAAAATAAAAAAAAATAATAATAATATTTTTAAAAGTGCCTTTAGGGCTGGAGAGATGGCTCAGTGGTTAAGAGCACCGACTGCTCTTCCCAAGGTCCTGAGTTCAAATCCCAGCAACCACATGGTGGCTCACAACCATCTGTAATGAGATCTGATGCCCTTGTCTGGTGTGTCTAAAGGCAGCTAAAGTGTACTCATATATAATAAATAAATAAAATATTTAAAAAAAAAAGTGCCTTTAATGCCAGCCTCTTAGAAGGCAGTAGCTGCCAGTTCTCTGTGAGTTCAAAGCTAGCCTAGTCTACAGAGTAAGTTTCAAGCCAGCCAGAGCTGCACAGTGAGTGCCCCATCCCAAAAGAATATTTATAAAACAATAAAAATAAAAATAAAGAATGACAAAGGAGTTGAATAGCTCAGTAGTTAAGAATAATACTGTTCTTCTTGGGGTTCCAGAGTTCAGTACCCAGCATTCATACCACAACCACCTGTCATCCCAGCTCCAGTGAATTCATCAGCCTCTTCCCACTTCTAAGGGCACTGCAGTTACATGCAATGTCCACTCATGGGCACAAAAATAAACAAAGCATAACAAAAATAGTGTCCTAAGTTTGGAGCATTGCCACCCTGGAAACCACAGACTGATACTTTGAAGCCGGAGAGCTGACGAGCTGGACATGAACTAGATCTCAACAGAGAAACCAGAAATGATAAGAGCTGAGCGTGGCAGTATACACACACACACACACACACACACACACACACACACACACACACACCTTTAATCCTGGCACTCAAGAGGCAGAGGCAGGCAGATCTCTGAGTCTGAGGCCAGCCTGGTCTTCATGGTGAGTTTCAGGACAGCCAGGGTTATGGAGAGACCCTACCTCAAAAATAAATATTTCAGGGGTAAAAAATACATGAACCTAAGATTTACCATTTTCAAGCATATAGTTCCAAAAGCATGAGGAGTATTTCGTGTTGTACAATGTCATCATCATCCATTTCCAGAATTTTCCATCTTACTGCTTGGAAACTCTGTACCTACTGACAACTAAACTCTCCATTCTCCACCCCCACCCTACCCCCATCCCCATCCCACCCCCGGCAAGGATCAGTGATAACGAGCGACTGCTAAAAGGTAAGGATTTTCTTTCTCAGTAATAAAAAGTTGTCCTGGAATGGTTCTGGAATAGAATAGTTGTATAACTGTGAAAATACTGGAACCCCTGGACTGTACAAGGTGTTTGGGACACACATGTTAGCAAAGTGCTCTACCAATGAGCCCTTGCTCCCACCCCTCTTTTGACTCTGAGTCTTACAGCTGGCCTTGAACTGGCAATCCTCCTGCCCATGCCAGACTGTTTTCATTTTTGGTTTGTTTTTGTTTTTTTAAGATTAACTTTCTTGACAATTATATCCACACTACAACCACCCCACTAATAGTCTACCATCTAAAACAATTTAAAAAGAAAACCAAACCTCACTGGGAAATCTTCAGGTTTCCAACGTCATACCCCTGGTGCTACTGTTTGGTAATAACAGACAAGGCAGATGAGGAAGCAACTGTAATTCCTTAACTCTGCAAAGTCACTGCTTTAAAGGGGGTGTGTCGGCCTCGTGCTTTTTTCCTGAATTCAACGGAGTCTGGTTTCGGCTCCCTTAAAGGCCCCTAACACCAGAAAGCTCTGCTTAACAATGTAACAAGAGGGAATATAACATAGAGGTGAAATCTAAGGCCAATGGGAAGTGACACTTCTCCCAAGCTGTCACTGGAAGCAAACTGGAGTTTACAGCGCAAGGATCTCATTCCAGGGAAACTGCAAATCGGGTTGGGTTTGAGGCACTGGGCCGCTAGGGACGGTGCACCCCATTCCTGGGACACAATTGTGGGCGAGGGGCGTGGCGCACGGTGTGCAGTGCAACCCAATTCCAGATTCCAGAACCGGAAAAGAGGAAAGACTTAGAGCCAGAGAGCCTGGCCCACCAGGAGGTGCAGGTGCAGACCATCCCGGAGAGGTGTACGCAGATCCTTCTGGTGTGCACACCGCACCCCAGATGTAGGCGGGGCGCCAAACGACTGGCAACGGGGTAGCAGGCTGTCCCGGGCTGGGCAGGGGACCTGGGCAGACAGGGAGACCTGACAGGCAGAGGACCCGGCAAGCAGGGGGAACATGGGTAGGCAAGGGACCGGACAAGCAAGGGACCCGGGCAGGTGCAGACCGGGCTAAGCCCCCAGTCAGCCCCTTCCGGCCAGGAACCCCAACGCGCGGCCCTAGCCGGGCACTTACACAGCGCAGTGGCCCCAAGCAGGAGCCGAGGCCTGGAGGGCAGCGGGACTGAGCAGCCTGGAACCTCAGAACCACCGGTCGAGCCGGCGCAGCTCCTGCGCGTGCGCAAGTCGTGTTCAGGCCTAAAATCTGCCCCGAGTTTTCCCGAAGACCTGGAGGCTGAGAGGGAGGCGGAGAAGAGGGAGGAGGGATAAAAGAGAGGAGGAAAAGGAAGAAAGGGTGGTACTGGAAGACTGGAGTGGAAGAAGACTAGTGGAAAGAGAAGGAAGTGGAGGGCACTAGGGAGGGAGCAGGAAGGGACTGAGAGATGGGAGGAGCCGGAGGAGGTGCAAAGAGCTCAGAAACCTTTACTGGGGGAGGTGCCTACGTGGGAACCGCCAGTCACCCACTCCAGGCTGGATTTGCATATATTTCCCTGGTGACACCTTGGCAAGACCCCTAGCTATCTAGCTATCAGCCGCCGGGTCTAACACACACACACACACACACACACACACACACACACACACACACACACACACACGAGTAAAACAAGCTATATAATCCTTAGAGGACTTGATACCCCCCGCCGGGTCTAACACACACACACACACACACACACACACACACACACACACACACACACACGAGTAAAACAAGCTATATAATCCTTAGAGGACTTGATACCCCAAACACCACCTCCCACCCACTTACAGGTTGGAAAAGTAGATATGTGTGGTGTAAGAATGCTTAAAGGAGCTACCTCTGAAAAGTGAGGTTAAGCTGAAGGCTTAAGGACTAGCTGCCTTTTCAGTAAAACCAGGCTCCTGACGTGGACCCCAGCAGTAAATCCATCCTTTAAAGGTTCCTGAGCCTCTTGGAAGGGTAGGAAGTCACTGACGGTTGTAAGTCCCCGTGTGTTTATAAAAAGGAGTGTATAGAGGTTACAATGTACATCCCTAACAGTGGCTCCAGAAAGTCAGACAGAAGGGAAGACTCTCTCCCTTGTGTGTTTACAGAATTCTGATTGAACTTTTTCTACCATATGCATGCATTTCTTTTTTATTAAAAATACATTAAAAAATAGTAATGGTAGCCAGGTGGTGATAGCACAGGACTTTAAGACCAGCAGAAGCAGGAAGATCTCTGTCAGTTTCAGGCTAGCCTATTACACAGAGAAATCCTGCCTGGAAAAAAACAAAACAAAACAAAACAACAACAATAATAGAAAACCGGAGTGGACCCTTCAGCAAGCACAAAGGAAGAGTAGTCTGAGTCAACAGCCGCTTTAAGCTAGCAACAATGTATTTACTATGTATTCATGCTATTTTATTTCTCCTCCTCCCCCTTGTTTTGTTTTTTGAGACAGGGTTTCTCTGTATAGCCCTGTCTGTCCTCAAACTTACTTTGTAGACCAGGCTGGCTTCAAATTCACACAGATCCACCTATTTCTGCCTCCCAAGTGCTGGGACCAAGAAGCATGTGCCACCACATCCGGGTACTCAGTTATAACATAGCTTATGATTCACATTTTTAATGCAATAATACACTTCTCTTGTCTCAGCCAGTGGAAAAGTGGAAAACCAATTGGTATATGAAGGTCTGAGTGCCAACAGCCAGACTCACGCTTAGCACTTATTCATCACATAGCCTCAAAGCAGAGCTATGCTGCAAATTGGGGTTTGTGCCATTTGGCTAGGAGCAAACAAGGGGTTAGCGCTATTTAAGGATCTCACTCCAGGGCATGTCCAACTCCTTCAAACTTCTTTTCTGTTTTAATTTCTCTATAAATAGATGAGATGGGCAAATTGAAAAACTAACTGGGGGGCTGTCAATAAGAAACGTTGCTTATTTTTTGTACATCCTTTTCCTGTTTCTGATGTACCCACTGTATTATCTCACTGTCCTAACACCTATGTGGGGGAGGGAACACCACTATGGAGCAGAAGATGAATAGAATAGTAAAGAGGAACAAGGTTGGCCTAGAAAAGGCTTGCCACGGTCTGAGGCCACCAAGCTGGAGTGTCCGGGAGTGTTTTAATCTGTAACATTTCCCAAGTGTCTCCTCTGAAGATCGGGAAATTAAAAACACACAAAGTGCCTGCAGGACATTTCTGGGCAGTTAAAGTGGGAAAAGACTTCTAAAATAGTCAGTACTGTGGGGAACAAATACCCTTGCCCAAATTCAAACTAGAATTGGAGACAAGAAGTGCAGAGCACTCTGGGGCACACAGTGTTACCAAGTGTTGCCTAGGTTTTGGTTTTGTTGTTGTTCTTGGGAGGGGGAGGTTGTTTGCTTGTTTTGGTTTTTGCTTATTTGTTTTGTTTTTTTTTTTAACTTGGTTGGGTGGTTTTTAGTTCTTTGAGACTGGGTTTCTCTGTGTAGCCCTGGCTGTCTTGGAACTCATTCTGTTGACCAGACCAGCCTCGAACTCAGAGATGCACCTGTCTCTGCCTCCCCACTGCTGGGATTAAAGGTGTGTGCTACCACCACTGGGCTTTGTTTTTGTGTTAAAGACAGAATCTTACTTTGTAAGGCAAAGTAAGTACAGCCATCTTGCCTTTGTGCTACTGGAATTTGCTATGGAGACCAAGCTGGCCTCAAACTCACAAAGATCCTCTTGCCTCTGTCTTCTCAGTGCCAGGGTTAAAGGCACGTGCCAACACACCCAACCTTCATTACTTTCTTGTAGGTATCTTCTCTTTTCTTCCTCTTCTGTGTCTTACTGACCTTTTCCCACCCCAGTATCCCATTACTTAGGGGCCCTCTGGAGGCATGGACTTAGTCACGTACATAGGCTGGCTCTGATTTTTTTTTTTTTTCCATTCTTACCCGAACATCTGGTTGAGAGGAGGGGCAGTGTCCTGAAAGCCACGACAAGCAGGCACCAGCTGCCTATCTGTCCCTAAGGCACTCTTCACCTGGAAAGTGGACCATCCCACTTTATAAACACAGCACTTTCACCTTGTATTCACACCAGTTCCCAAAAGAGTATTGAATAGAGGCGGAAGCTTTGACGACACCTATTTCTTTTAACGAGCCTGCGATGCCACATGACTGAGCGGTTTAAACTGGTATTTCCTGATCCATTCTGGAGGCTAAAAGTGGGTGGGCAGGATACCAGCAAAGTGAGATTGTCCGAAGGCACTTACTTTAACTGAAATGTACCCTTGCCATGGAGATTGTCCGCCTTTGATACATGTAGAATTTCTATAGCAATTTGATGGCATTGTTGAAGAACTGCTGGGTCTTAATTCTGCATAAGGATATCATTTACAATATGCAAAAGTAAGGCAGGACTTGTTACTAGGAACCACAAAGACCAATTCTTATTGTGTTTTATGAAGAAATGCTTAAATACATGCATCTATTTCCCCTACAGAAAAGACCTTGAAAGTTTAGTACACCATTGTAGTAAGTAATATTAAATTCTTTGTCCACACTGACACCGAATACAAGAAAAAAGCTGGGGTTGGGGATTTAGCTCAGTGGTAGAGAGCTTGCCTAGCAAGCGCAAAGCCCTGGGTTCGGTCCTCAGCTCTGGAAAAAAAAAAGAAAAAAGAAAAGAAAAGTTAAAAAAGAAAAGAAAAAAGCTGCCCCAAAGGCCTATATGTTAATTCTTACCATGAGGTACTGAGGGGGTGGAAACGTCACAACAGCGATTAGAGGTGGTTCCTTTAGGAGATCATTCGGATTAAGATCCTTGAGGTGATTAGGATTTAATACTGGTGACATTATTAGAAGAAGAGAAGAAGACAGACAGACAGACAGACACAGAAACAAGCACACTCCCAATACAGTATGGCGCTCTACACCACATGGAATGCTGCCAGCAAAGCCATCGCCAGATGGAGCCCCTTGACCTTGTCCCCTACTGTACTTAAGACAAACCTCTGTTCTCACAGTTTATCCATGCCTGGGTATTATGCCAGTAGCACAGCTGAAGCACTGATAGGACCCTTCTCTGGGTTCCAGACTGCTAACTTCTTGTGTCTTCCTAATGGACTGACTCAGCTCCCTCTCTTGCCTCTTTGAAGAATACTAATCCCACCAGTGAGGTCAGAGCCCTTCTGAACTCATCCCAGAGGGAATTAGTCTCAACATGGGAGTTCGAGGAGAACATGTTCAGGCCATAACAAGCTTTATCAGAAAATTCTGCAGTAGCCTGGGGATGTCGCTCAGTGGAGCAGTCCTAGACCCTGTCTGGGAAGAAGATAAGTGTGCAAAGAAAGAAGAAAAAAAAAACAAGAAAAGAGACAGACAGATGGCTCGGCTTATTTAAAAACAAACATCAAAATAAAATAAACTTTCACTGAGCCAGATGACTTGATCCCAGAACACACACAGGGAAAAACTGATTCCGGGAAACTATCCTCTGATCTCCATTCAGGCTTCAGGGCATATGTGTGCCCACACACACATTCACACCTTACACACTCAATAAGAATAATAAACTGTGTTTTAAAAAAAGACAAGAAAAGGCAGAATCAAACTGCATTCCTTCAATGTCACCATCTACTAAATGAGGGTGATTGCTCCAAAAGGCTCTTATTGGGACTAAACAAACTAAAACATAAGAAATCAATTTGATACAAAGGCAGATTCAGGCACACACACCCTATATAACTCCATAATAAGGTGACAATATATCTTCATTTGTCTGGGACAATCTCAGATTATCCTAGCTAAAGGTTTTCTGCTCAGATGATGGGATCACCTCATGCTGGATAAAAACTGTCAGCTCTCTGGGCTTCTGTCTCCCACTTGACCACATTCCCACCTCTCAGCTGGGCTTTCTAGTGCATAGGTTGAGGAGAGGAGAGTCTATTTAACTACCGCATTCATTCAACATTACCAAGTTTACCCTTGGTTAAATTTTCACAACTCTTCCCTCAAAATACTGCAGTGATGGGCAGGGGAGACGGCTCCCTTTCACAGGCATGAAGACCTAAGTTGGATTTGGCACCCTCATGAAAAATAGGCATGACAGAGTGTGTCTGTAATCTCAGCACTGGGGAGTCGGACACAGGAGGATCCCTGGGGCTAATGAGCTGAGTAACTTCCCCAAACTACACTGATGAAGTCAAGATTCACGAAGAGATCCAAAACATTAAGGTGGAGGAAGATTGTGAAAGACACAAAAGATTGACCTCTGGCCTCTACATACAGAAGCACCCACATAAACGCAACCACACATTATACTGCAGGCACACATAACATAGTGGTGAGGTTATCATTTATTGAACTCTCCTATCTGATTGTGTGCAATGAATGAGCTTCTCATTAAGCTCACTGTGTCCCAGCAAGGCAGGTTATTCTAGTTAAATACTCTTTATGACTTTTCTTCCGTATGGAGTATACTCTTTCTGACCCTTCTTCAGTGTGGAGTAACTGAGAAATAGCATATAGGAATAAGACTTTAAATTACACTGGTTTTATTGTCAATATGTTGGGTGGAAAGAAGCCACAGTTTTTAGTTTGATTTACTAACTCCTTCTTTAAGATTATTCAGACTCCAGTATAGCCCTTAAACTCCCTTAAAGTCCTTGACTCCCTTAAAGTCAACACTTAGCAGGCCCCAAAGGGGATAGGAACTCCACAGGAAGACCAACAGAGTCAACTAACCTAGACCCTTGGAGCTCTCAGAGACGGCACCAACAACCAAAGACCATACACGGACTGGACCTGGGCCTCCCTGCATCTATAGCAGATGTGCAGTTCAGTCTTCATGTGGGTCCTGAACAACTGGAGGAGGGACTATCCCAAAAGCTGTTGCCTGTCTGTGGGATATGTTCTCGCTGGGCAGCCTTGTCTGGCCTCAGAGAGGATGCACCTAGCCCCACAGAAACTTGAAGTGCCAGGGTAGGAGGAAAGGGGGTTGGCAGAAACCTGCTCAGAGAAGGGGAAGAAGAATGGACGGATTGTGGGAGGGGGTAGCCCAGAGGGGGGCAGTGGGATGTAAAGTGATTTTTTAAAGCCAACACTTAGTATCTGGATAAATAGTTGAGTGGTTAAGAGCACATACTGCTCTAGCAGAGGACCACAGTTCTGGGCCCAGCACTCATCAGGTGTGTCACAACTGTAACCACAGCCATAGAGAAGCTAACTTCCTGACTTCTGTGGCACCGGCGCTCAATGTGAACATACTGGTATGAAAACAATAGTCAATGCCTAAGAGGGATAATTTGGGGACAGGGCTCTCACGTAGCCCAAGTTAGCTTGAAACTTACTAAGTAATCCAGAGTGACCTTGATCTTTTGAGGTTTTTGCCTCCACCTCCCAGATTCAGAATTAAAGGTATATGGGAATCGAACCAAAGACTATATGTATGCTAACCAAGCGTCTACCAACTGAGCCCCACATACAGCCAAAGTCTTGGAATTTAACCCCAAAGTTAGTAGATCTAAACTCATTTCAAACTTCTCAGTGCCTCTGAGAGACAGCTCTACTGCCCAGGTGGATGTAAAGTGAAAGAAAAGGGCTCAATAGTAAATTAGCAGCAAGTTGGGTTGCTATGCAGATCTGGAGTTATGCAACTGCCGAGTTCAGAGGTGGAACCACCTGAAAGGTCCCTGGAGGAATGTATCCCCGTTTGCAAAACACTATCACATCAGACTTGAGAAGAGAGGGCAACACTGATGTGTCAGCCAAAGCATGGGCTCCTGGGGAAACAGGGTCGAAATCACAAAGCTGGTGTCACTCAATCCATTCCTTGAATGAACAGAATGAATGAGTGAATGAATGAAAGGCTATGTGCTACGAATCCCTATGCCAGGCACCAGCCGGCCAATCAACGACTTCACCTGCAGCACCGCCCCCAAAACCACACACCCCTCGCCACTGTCAGAGTTCCCTCCGACTGCTTGCAAACTCCGGAGTAGTGGATTACACACGCCTTTCTGAGTCTGCGCATGCTCTGCGGTGCCTAGGGGGAACAGATTTAAAAACGATTGGACGGGGGAAGGCAAGCTCCGCCCGACTCCGCCCACCCTGGCTTAGGTCCTATCCGCAGCCTAAGGCTCGCCTTTCCCAGCACCTCCCCATCTCCCGCCGCGCCCTGAGGCAGAACCTATCGTCAATCAGGTTGAGAAAAGAGAGGGCGTGGACAGGAAGTGACGCACGAGCGCCAACGGAAGGCGGGCGGCCGGAGCTTGTTGCCCTGGGAACTGAGCTCTCGACTACGTCAAATTCGCGTCATAGGTCGGTGGGCCTTGTACATTTTACGCATGCGCGGCCACATATGCGAGCGCGGGAAGAACACTAATTTAGGCCAAAAATGGGTTCAGGGTCGCCTGTAAAAGCAGCCCAGGTTCGGGGAAAAAGGTGAGGTGTCTGGCCTGGAGCTGCTCAGCCACCCAGAAGGTGGTGTAGGTGTCTCTGTGAAGTATCAAACATTTTTTTTTCCTTTTCAGACAGGAGCCTGTGTAGCCCTGGCTGGGCTTGAACTCCCTAATTAGCTGAGGGTGACCTTGAACTCCTGATCCCCAGTTTCCACCTGCGTGCTGAGACCACAGGCTTATATCATCATATGGCTTATATCCTATGCTGAGGATCAAACCCAGGACCTCATGAGCCTTAGCCAATCCCTCTTATCGATAGAGCTGCAGCCTCATCCCTTCCTGAGTTTGTATTCAAAACTCAGCTGTGCTGGAACGCTTCATTCTGGGTAACTTGAATGAATATGTGTTCACAGCCATTCACTCCTGTTTGCGTCAAAAGAAAAGAAAACATTGTTTTCTTTTTGTTTGTTTGTTTTGTTTTTTTAACCATGCCTTGAAGCAAGGTGTGGTAGTGCAAGCCTTTAATTCCAGCACTCTAGAGGCAGAGGCAGTTGGTTCTCTGAGTTCAAGGCTAGCCTGATCTACAGGATGATTTCCAGTACAGTCAGAATGACAGGAAACTGTCTCAACCAAAAACCTCCTTGATCATTGACCTGCCTAAAGTCGTATAAAAAGAATAGTTTTTCATTCCCAAAGAGATTGTTAATTTTGGGAAATACCTTGGAAACAATGTGTGCTTTCCAACTGTAATAAAATTGGTGTGAATTGTCAACAAAACAATTTTTCTCTTTTACCTAATTTATCATTCTCTTGGTATAACTGCCATGTTGTAGAAGCAACAGATTTTTGAGTTAATACAAAATAACCTTTTCACACACAGGAACTGTCAAATTATAGAATTTGTTAGTTAACCTTAGTATTACATTTGTGCTAAGGTTTTTTAACAAAGCAGAGTGCTCACTTGTAGAACCAGAAGTCTTGTCAAAATGTTATAATCCAATTTTTAAAATGGAATTTTACATCTTAGGGGAAAATATTAAAAAGTATTAGAAAATTTAAAAAAAAATCTTATTAAGGATTAATGGTAAGATCTGCAATTCCACATGTGACCACCAGATGTCAGAAGGTGCTAGCAGCCGTACTAAGAAAACAAGACATCTGGGTTGAATTAGGATCTAATTGCCTCAAATTGTCTCTGAAACCCAGGGTTTTGTCAGTCTGTCGGGGAGCCTGGGTCAGGGAGTTCTGGGCACATTCTGAGTAGACAAGCCGAGGAGGAACTCAGATTTAACTGAATTGGCAGTGGTTTAGTTCTTGAATAGTGATTCAAGATTCAGGTTATATTGGGCACAGTGGTACACGCTTTAATCTAGAACTATGGAGGCAGAGGCTTGCCAGTCTCTGTGAGTACAAGGGTAGCCTGGACTACCTAGAATCCACTATCACAAAAAGAAATACACTCAACTTTTTAATTACATTACTTTAAATTACATTGTATATCAAATGTCACATATATTAATATATAGTTGTATATTTATATATAACATATAATTAATATAATTGGAAATACATGCTGTATATGTGTGAAGTTATTGCCTCATGATTAGAATACTGATCTGTATACTCCCTATCTTAAATATTAAAACATTAAATTAAATTTTTCCTTTTTAGTTTTTTTCCTTATTTATTCATGTGTATGTGGGTGTGTCTGTGATATCTTTACAGCCACACAGCATGATCCTAACTCAGAGAACTGGCAGGCAGGTACCAGGAAAATGGCTCTCTGCTTAAAGTACCTGCCACACAAGTGTGAACACTGAGTTAGGATCCTGAGACACCATATAATGTGTTACAGGTGGGTGGCCAGCATGTAATGCCAGTCTCAGAAGCAAAAGCAAGGGATTCCTTGAGAAAGTTGCCTAGCAAGACTGGGTCTGGGAGCTGGGCTGTGGACTTCAACGAGGGACCCTGCTTCAACAAAGATGGCAGAAGAGGATCAAGGAAGATTCCTAACATCCACCTCAGGCCTCCACATGCACATGTAAGAATGTGTGACACATTTCCACACAGATACACATAGACATGCAACCCAGCCACATGCAAAGACATGGAGACCACAGCAGATACACATGGAAAAAGGAAAATATCTCAATTAAGGGACTGGAGAGATGGTTCCGTTGATCAAGTCTTTGCCCCGTGAGCATGAAGAGCTAAGTTAGATCCCAGGACTCACATGAAAAGCAGTCATGGCCTTGTGCACTGGAGAAGTAAAAGTGGAAGGATTCCGGGTATGCCCAGCCAGCTGGTCTAGCCAAAAGAGTAAACTAACCAAGCCAGCTGAGTCAGTCAGTGGGTTATCTCCAGAGAGGGAATGAGGATTAAAAAGAAAAAAGACCATTAGACAACATTGTAGCATGACCCCAGCCAGTTCTGAGGCTGAAGTGGATTTATTATTTTCCCAGTCTGCTTTTACACCATTTTAAATACTTGCAAATAATGTCAGGTCTAGGTTAAGGAACAAACAAGGCACTAAACACAAAGAGTCAAGGAACAAACAAGACACTTAAAGTCCCACAATCATTGTATCTAGGGGCTTTTCAGGAGGACCAAGAGATCTGAGCCTACTTCCCTGTCCCGGCCCAATGTCAAATTCCTGCCAAGTTTCTAGAAGCTGCCCCCAAAGCTCTCCACAGTAAACCCCTGGTCTCGAAACATAAGCTGAGGGTCATCTTCTGACCCCCATATGCAAACACACACACACACACACACACACACA
The DNA here is from genome assembly GCF_021556685.1 of Rattus norvegicus. Lineage (NCBI taxonomy): Eukaryota > Metazoa > Chordata > Mammalia > Rodentia > Muridae > Rattus > Rattus norvegicus. Next base: position 114,569,529 of record NC_141540.1, read on the forward strand.
CACACACTCACACACACACACTCACACACACACACACACACAACAGAACATGTCACACATACATACAAATATACACATGTGTTTAATAAACACATCTTAAAACTTCCTGGCTCAGCAGGTAAAGGTGTTCGTTGCCAAGCCTAAAGACCTGAGTTCAATCCCCAGGACCCACATGGTAAGAGAGAACTAACTCACATAAGTTGTCTTCTGACCACCTCTGGGCACCTATGTGCATATAAATAAAATGTAATGAAAGCCTTTTTTGTTGTCGTTGACTAGTTCTGGGGTCTGAGGCTGAACTCGATGATGGACTACTACTGGCTGAGCACATAGGAGGCCCTGGGGTCTTCCCCAGTACCACAAAACAAACGAAAACAACCTTAACAGTTCAGTGCTGAGGGTAGGGCATAATGAGAGAGGCTTTGGACAGACTGTAATGAGGTCTGATCTACCTCTCAACTAGCTCTTTTTTTTTTTTTTTAACATCCCGCTCACTGCCCCCTTCCTGGTCATCGCCATCCCCTTCCCCCATTCCCGCTCCTCTTCTCCTCTGAACATCCCCCCATAGCCCCTCCACCTGCCCCCCAGAACTTCAAGTCTCTGGGAGGTTAGGTGCTTCCTCTCCCACTGAGGCCAGACAAAACAGCCCAGCAGAGTACATATCCCACAGACACGAAATCGTTTTCTGAGATAGCCCCTGCTCCAGTTTTTGGGACCTCCATGAAGATGGAGCTGTACATCTGGACATACGTGCAGGGAGGCCTAGGTCTAGCTCGTGGATGTTCTTTGGCTGGTGGTTCAGTCTCTGAGAGCTCCAAGGGTCCAGGTTAGTGGACTCTGCTGGTCTTCCAGTGGAGTTCCTATCCCCTTCGGGGCTGCAATCCTGTTCTTCCACAAGAGTCCCCAAGCTCCACCCACTGTTTGGCTGTGGGTGTCTGAGTCAGCTCCTGGGTGGAGCCTCTCGGAGGACAACTTGCTCCTGTCTGCAAGCATAACAGAGTATCAATAGTGTCAGGAATTGGCGCCTGCGCATGGGATGGGTCTCTAGTTGGGGCGGTTATTGGTTGGCCTTCTATCAGTCTGCTCCATCCTCCGTGCCTGCATTTCTTGTAGACAGGATAAATTCTGGGTTCAAAGTTTTGTGGGTGAGGTGGTGTCTCTATCGCTCCCTTGTGATTCCTGTCTGGCTGCAAGGGGACAGCCTCTTCAGGTTCCATATCCCCAATGCTGTGAGTCACGGCTAAGGTCACCCCATTGATTCTTGGGCTCCTCCCCTTCCCCAGGTCTCTGACTTGTCCTGGAGATGCCCCCCCACCTCATCACCCCCATCAGTTGTGGATTTCCATTCATTTTTATGGCCATCTAGCCAAACACAAAATAGTATACCTTCTTCTCAGCACCTCATGGATCCTTCTCCACCATTGATCAACTAGCTCTTGTCACTGGCTTCCAGCCTTGTTAGTCTTACTCCACACCGGTTTATAAAGAATTCCATTCTCAGTCTTGAAGGAAGGCCCTCCTCTTTCCTGCCTCAGAGGGGAAAAAAAATCAACCTTTAATGTCTCTTTTTTGTTATTTTTCATCAACTGACCCTCCCCATGCACGGTTCTAATTTGATTTTTATTGCTATGATAAACATCATGACCAAAAGCAACCTGGGAGGAAAAGATTTATTTATTTCAGCTTCCCTGTTAACCATCTATCCTTGAGGGAAACCAGGAATTTGAAGCAGAAACTGAAGAAGAGACCAGAATGGATTGTAGGCAGGCTCAGGTTTATCTGGCTTTGTTGTGCAGAGACATCGGCCTGTAATAATACTCCCCACAGTGGGTTGGGCTCTCCTACATCAATTAGAAAGCAAGCAAATGCCCTACACACATGCCCATGGCCAATCTGCCGGAGGCAGTTCCTCACATGAGGCTTCTATGGTTTACCAAGCTGAGAACCAAAATGATCTATTAAACCCTCATACTCACTCTTCTTGGGAATACCAATGCCCAGAGTTTGGGATTCACTTGGATCTCTTCCCCTAATGCAATCCTCCTGGAGAAGGTATCCTTGCTCTTTGGAGATGTGCCAGAATGTTTCTTTAACAATATAAAATCCAAAGCTAGGTAACTCTCAACCCTCTTCTGTGCATTAAAATTGAAAATACTGACCTTGCCAAGTGTTGGCAAAGATATGGAGAAACCGGGCTTTGGACTCACTGCCGAGGGAGAAGAAACTACTACAGACAGTTTAGGATAAGGTTCGGCAAAATTTTCCATCCCCCATGACCCAACCCCACCACATATATGCCCACACTAATTCCCACTTGGGTGTTTATTAGGGGAAAAAATATGGTTAAATGTTCATAGTAACCAGTCATAATGGCCACCAACAGGGGGGAAAGGCAAAAACAAACAAATGTTCAACAGGAAAATGGGACTACTACACAGCCAGAAAAAAGGACAAGTCACAGACATAGTCTATGATGTAGAAGACTCTCGGATGTCTAGTGAAGGCAGTCTGACAGGAAGAGATGACAAGTCCGTTGGTTTGATGCTCTAGAGAAGACAGTGCTAATCTACACTGACAGACAGGACAGGTGTGCCCTGGGCCCAGGTTAAACGCTCACAGGAAAGGAAAATAGACATTTGGTGGGAGGTGGGGGGCCTAGTAGGAATGTCCACATCTTTTTTTGATGTCTACACTGATGTACATGTTTGTCCAGCATCTCTGAGACACTTAAAATGAGCACATTTTGTTACATGGAATAACCCGTTCTGACTGGGTATGGTGGCTCCTACCTAGAATTCCAATATGCAGAGCTTGATCCTGGGAATCCTGAATTCAAGACAAGCCTGGGCTGCATATCAACAAGCAATATGTTCAGGGAATTACTGTGATCAAGCCCTTGCCCAACCTTTTCAAGACCCTTGGTGTGAGCTTGAGTACCACAAACAAAAGCCTACAGAATGGTGTCATCTATACCTGCCCATCTGTTCCTGTAAGCAGATACCTCTACCCTTGCTCCATTAGCCACTACAGATAGGAGTGAGATTGCTGGCCAAGATCTCCACTCCCACCTGGGACCCCAGAAGTGGGGAGGCTGAGGCAGAAGAATTGCAGTCTGGGACGGGGAAAATAACTCAGTCAAGAGTGTTGGTCATACGCACTTGGGAACCTGAGTTTGATCCCCAGAACCATAGACATCTGTGATATTAGACCTGGGAAGACAGACAGGAGGATCTTTGAACTTGCTAGCTAAGCTGGGCTGACTGAATTCAGACCTTGTCTCAAAAATAAGGAGTAGAGAAATTGAAGAAAGCAGCTGATGTTGACCCACCAGGTTGAACACACATGTTCAGAGGCACACATGAAAAGCTGAATCTAAAAAAGACTTCTACCAAGCAATCACCAACATGATCCCACCAACATGATCAGCCACCACCACTGAAAGAAGACATTTGTCAAGGGATTCCAGTGCAGCACTGTAGTGGCTATTCCTGGTTGTCAACTTGACTCTATCTGGAATGAACTACAGTCCAGAATTGGAAGGCTCACCTTTGATCCTGATCTTGAGGTGGGGAGACACAAGTTTCTGACCTGGATCTTGGTATGGAGATCTTGAGACAAAGTGCCTATGAATCCTAGGAGCTAAAGGTGAGGAGATTTCTGAGTTCAAGCTCACTTGGGACAAAGCAAGTCCCAGATCCAGGTGTGGTGGTACACACCTCTAATCTGGGACACACCTTCTGCTGGAGACTTATATAAGGACATTGAAAGAAGAAAGAGTATCTCTTTTTCACCTGCCTGCCTGAACCACTGGACTTCCATTCACAGCTGCTGCTGATCACTGTTGGGGAGTTGGACTACAGACTGTAAGTCATGAACCAACTCTTACTGTATAGAGACTACCCATAAGTTCTGTGACGCTGGAGAACCCTGACTAAAATAAGTAGCATATACTTTTAAATTCCTGTATGCATTCTTTTTTTCCATTTGTTTGTGGATTTGTTAGTTTGTTTTTGAGAGAGATTCCTGAAAATCATCCAGGTAGGTCTTGAACTCCTGTGCTCAGGGGGTCATCTGTCCTTAGCCTCCTGAGCATTAGAGCTACAAGCAGCACCACCACACCCACCTAGTAAGAATGGTGGCAGAATGTGTCATGTCTGTGGTTTCAAACTCTATTATACAGCAACAATAACCATAAAGATAAGTGATAAAGAAAAACAGCCTAGCCAAATGTGATGGCTTCTGTCTATAATCTCAGCCCTAAAGAGGCTGAGGCAGGAGGATTGCCAATAATTCAAGGTAAGTTTAGGCTACACAGTGAGACCCTAACTTCCAAAAACTAACTAACTAACTAACTAACTAACTAACTAACTAACTAAATAGATACATTTTATTTTAAAAGCAACACTTTAATTCTTTTTTTTTTTTTTTTTGGTTCTTTTTTTCGGAGCTGGGGACCGAACCCAGGGCCTTGCGCTTCCTAGGTAAGCGCTCTACCACTGAGCTAAATCCCCAGTCCCAACACTTTAATTCTTAATGGGCACCGAACACTATGGGCACGGAACATTTTAGTTATATTCTGATGATGGTGTTCCAGAGATCTTATACATAACCTGGTCAGGTTTCAAACTGGCCTTTGTTGTTGCTGTTGTTGTTGTTGGTGGTGGTGGTGGTGGTGGTGGTGGTGGTGGTGGTGGTGGTGGTGGTGGTGGTGGTTTTATTTTTCAAGACATGGTTTCTCTGCGTAGCCCTGGCTGTCCTGGAACTCACTATGTAGACTAGAGTGGCCTTGAACCTAGAGAGCCATCTGCCTCTGCCTCTGCCTCCAAGTTCTTGGATTAAAGGCATGCACTACCACCCAACCAGGCTTCAAACTCTTCATGTGACTGAAGATGACCTAGAATGTCTAATCTTCCTGCTTCTACCTCTAGGGCCTTCATACGCTTTAGAAGTTAATATTTGTTTTTATTTTGTGTATGTGTTCATGTCTGAGTGCACATGTGTGCAGGGGGAGTTTAGGTAAAAGCCAAAGGTCAATATTGTGTGTTCATGGCTTTGTCTTATTTCTCTTTTGTTCTGTTTTGGTTTTGTTGTTTTGAGACAAAGTCTTGCTACATAGTTATGGTGGTTTGAATGAAAATACCCCACAAAAGGCACATGTATTAGAATGTTTAGTCACCACTGAGTGTAACTATTTGAAAATTAAAGATTAAGGATTAAAGAATTAAGAGATGTAACTTTGCCAGATAGTTATGTTGGTGGTGGTTCATGCCTTTAATCTCAGCACTTGGGAGGCAGAGGCAGGTGGATGTCTGTGAGTTCCAAGACAGCCTGGTGTACAGAGGGACTTCCAGGACAACCAAAGCTATATAGAGAAACCCTTTCTCAAAAACAAAAGAAAACAAGACCAAAAAACCACACAAACAAGAGATTTGGTCTTGTCAGTGGGAGCAGACACTTTTCAGTTTTGAAAAATCCCACACCAAGCCCAGTTTCTCCTCCCCCTTTCCCTCTCCCCCCCACCCTCTCCCCCTGCCTCTTCCCCTCTACTACCTGTTGGTTAAACTGTAAAGCCCTCAACTACTCCATAGCATCATGCTTGCATGCTTCCCACCATGATCTTGTTGTACTAATCTTCTAACACTGTGAGTAAGTCTCCAATTAAATGCTTTCTCTTTTGAGTTGCCTTGGTTATGGTGTCTCCTCCCTACAATGGGACAGTGACTAAGACAGCCTTAGCTGGGATCTGCATGCAATTCACTATATAGACCAGGCTGACCTCAAACAGAGAGATCAGCTTGCCCCTGATAAAAGGCATGTTTAGCGCTCTCTCTGTCTCTGTCTCTGTCTCTGTCCTCTGTCTCTCTGTCTCTGTCTCTGTCTCTGTCTCTGTCTCTGTCTCTGTCTCTCTCTCTCTCTCTCTCTCTCTCTCTCTCTCTCTGTGTGTGTGTGTGTGTGTGCTCAACTTTGTGGGTCCTGGGGTCTAACTCAGATCGCCAGGCTTTTTGGAGAGCACCTTTACCCACTGATCTATTTGCCAGGCCTCCTATTTGAGGTTTTTGAGTCTGGGTCTCATACAACCCACTCTGGCCTGGAACTCCTTATGTATCTAAAAATGACCTCGAGTTGACCCACCTGCCTCTACTGTCCTAGAAGCAGAGACTGCAGGCCTACATCACCACGCCCATGTGTTCTCAGTGGACTGAGAGAACATACCGAAAACTCTCAAAAGTTACATCTTCATGTTTAATTCATTGCTTATAAATGCTGAAATCTCTAGCAGCTGTTGAAGTTAAAAACATTAACTTACTTGAACACATAGTTTTGAGACTTTCTAACAAGTTTCATTGTCAGTGATGTCAAACCAACCTTCATGTACTGGACCTTCAGTGTTGGTTAGGGTGGCACAGGAGTGAAGAAGGGCCTTGTCGGTATTTCACATGCATGTGCATGTATAGGATTACAAATTCCATTTTAATAAGTGAATAACTTTTAGACAAATAAAAGGGTGTTTTTTGAGGCAAGGTCTTAAGTCTTGGCACCCATTATGTAGACAATAGAGATCCCTCTGCCTTCTTGGTTCTAGAATTAAAGGCAGGTGTGTGCCCCCATGCCTGGAAATATACCAGTTTTGCATATTTGTAATATTCTGATCAGTAATCTTTTAAATTTTTTTAATTTATTTATTTTGTTTATATGTGTGTAAGTTTGTGCGTGTCATGGTGGTTATGGAGGACAAAGGACAACTTGTGGGACTTAGTTCTCCTGCCACTAAGTGAGATCCAAGAATCAGAATGTTGTCCTCAGGCTTGGTGTCAAACACCTATACATGCTGAACCCTCCTGCAGGCTTGGGATGGTTAGTTTTGATTGACAACTACTTGATTACTTGTTAGAGAAGCTCACCTCTGAGTATGTGTGTTTGTGTTACCAGAGATTAGATCTGCCCTGATCCGTGCTTTAATCCACTGAGAGACTGAAAATGTGAACAGGCTGTTAGGAGGTGGTGGAATCATGGGAGGTGGGGCTGGCTAGAGAAAGCTATGCTCAATCCCCTTCCTGACACCACTCTGTCTTTCCTGACCACCATAGGGTGAAAAACTCAACTCCACCACATGCTCTCAGGGCCACGATGGTCACCTTCAGCACAGGCAGGGACAATCCAACCAACAAGGGTCTAGGAATAAATGTAAACCAAAATAAGTTCTTTTTCAAACTGTTTCAGGTATTTGTCACAGACACAAAATGTCTTGGCAGACATACACACACATGGAATTGTCCAAGGACAAAAGACAAATAGTTCCATTAATTACAAACAAGTCCCAGACCAAGGCACAGGCAAGGAGAGTCCCAGAGCATCAGAGGGGCTGAGACCTCATCAGTAGGAGAAAGCTTGTCTTCAGTGTTTCATTGGTGGAAAAGAAGCCAACTTTGTTTAGAGGGAAGTTCCTGTTTGGGGAAGCAAAGACACAGAGACTGGCTCAGTGGCTACCTTTCTGTTTCTCCAAGGACAACTAAAAGCAGGCCTGGACACTCAGTACAGAGCCATATCAGCCTAGGAACAAGGAACAGGGATGTAGGAAAGGGGTGAGACCCACAAGAAGTACCTGTGGGGCAGGGGAGATACTCAGTGGGTAAAGAGTCTGCCATGCAAGCTCGAAGAACTGAGTTCAATCCCCAGGACCCACTTTAAAGCCAGTTGTGACAGCTTACACCTGAAGAGGCAAACACAGACAGGTCTCTGGAATTCTGTCAGCCAGCCTAAGTGAACCAGTGAGCTACAAGTTCATAAAGAGGCAGTTTCAAAGAATAAAGTAGAGAGTGACAGAAGACACCTGATGCTTAGATTGACAAGGTCCCATGCACACACATGCATGTGTACCTACACCCATACATCACAGTCATACAACACACATACACAAATAAATAAAAATAGATGAGCTCAGTCTAACTCCCGGATGTACCTGCTCCTGGTTAGAAGAGCTCAGAGTCTCTGGAACTCATGATAAATATCCGAGCCATGTGGGTCCCACAGTCCTTGCCACACTCAGCTCTGTCACTATCCAGAAGGGTCAAGGATGCCAGAGACAGGTGTCCAGGGCTAATTCACAAAAGTATATAAAGAGCATCTCAGATTTTTCTTTTGTTTTATTTTTGGTTTTTCCAAGCAGGGTTTCTCTGTGTAGCCCTAGCTGTCCTTGAGCTCACTTTGGAGCCTATATTGTCTTGAACTCCGGGATCTACCTACCTCTGCCTCTCAAGTGCTGGGATTTTCAAGGCATGCAACACAAATCTCAGGTTTACGAAAAGCAGAAGTCAAAGCATGGTGGTCTCACTGCTCTGTGACCCTAGGCGCACGGTGCAGGCCAGTGTTCTGTTACTCCAGAGGCTGGAGGAATCGGCTGAGCCTAGGAGGTCCAACCAACCTCAGCAGCATAGCCAGACCTTGTCTCAGGTCTTAACTAGGGGTTCTGTTGCTGTGGCAAAAAGCACCATGACCAAAAGCAACTCAGAGAGGAAAGGGCTTAGCCTCATTCCCATTACCACACCACAGTCTATCATCAAAGGGAGCCAGGGAAGGAGTTTAAAATAGGAACCTGGAGTCAGGAGCAGAAGCCATGGCGGAATACTGCTCCCAGGCTTGTTCTTCATACCTTTCTCTGCCTTTTATTCTTACAGGATCATCTAGCCCACCAGCCAGGGCCCTAGCACATCATCAATCAAGAAAATGCACCACAGGCTAGCCCTCAGGCCAATCTGTTTGGGGCATTTCATCAGCTGAGATTCTCACTTCCCAAGTGAGTGGGAAGCTCAGTGGTCAGGCTTAAAGGGTTTCCATAACTGCATTCTCTCAGGTTTTTCCTTCCTAGCTGCAGGGAGGTCACTCTCCTGAGCTAGTTGACTTTCACTCAGTTACTGGGACAACTACAGTGACCAAGAGCAACTTAGGGGAGGAAAGGGTCTGTTTCAGTTCTACAGCCCACTTTGGAGGGATGTCAGGGCAGGAACTCAAGCAGGAACCGTGAAGGAACACTGCTCATCGGCTCCCTTGCAGATCCAGGCTTAGCTAGCCTTCTTAGGTAACCGCCCAGGGAAAGGTGTTTTCCACAGTGGGGCAAGCCTTTCTATATCCATTATCAAATATTTCCATATATACACATAGACCATATGTTCTGGAAACCCCTCCATTGAAATCCCCTTCTCTGGTGACTGCAGGCTGTGCTAAGCTGACCGTTAAAACTAAGGTTATTGCAACCATAAGCTGTGAATTCAGCCTATGTTCCATGAATGTAACAGGCAGGACTGAAGGTAAATGACCTGCAACCCCTTCAGAATGGAAGCCCCAGAAGAAAAGACACTCTGGGCCAGCAGAAGCTTGACCTGACAGTTCAAAGTCTCTCCAGTGCAGTCAGAAGCCAGGCTGTTCCACAAGCAGTGTGGCTACCATCCCTACTGCAAATAGCCACTATGGCTGTCTTGTTTTCAGCAGACACTCCCTCTAATGACTGGAGATAACTCGAGGACCCGTTTTGCTGTGTCATGCTGCCACTGAAGTCATCTCTAGGTACCAATGCATCGGTTCAGAAAACTAGCCTCTAGATCCACTCAGTTTGGTTTGCAGCGCAAAGCCACAATAAGCACAGCTGTCTCCATAAATGTGTATTTAGGAGCACACTCTTAAACATGCTCGGTTGTAGCTGAAAGGTACATCAGCACAAGAATCTGCCCCTGAAGGTACCCGATTGCCTTGCTTAGTTACCAATACACACATGGAGGGAGGGGACTTACAACCAAACACTGCCTTCAAGAGTGTGGAGAAATAAGATCAAGAGGAAGGTGGGACACCACTCAGGAGTGAAGATGCTGCCTGGAGGTAAAGGCAGCTGCTTTGCCCTTGGCCTGGAGCCAAGAGCCAACTGCTCCCACTCTGAGTGTCTACTTAGTTGCTATCCCTAACTGGGCCCTCTGCAGGACCACCCAATGCCAGCATCTTCTAGCAAAGCAGGTAACCACGTATCCTCCTCCTTTCTCACTGCAGTCACATGTGCTGCTCTTGGTGACATAACTAGGCTGTCAGAAGCTCCCAAGTGTAGCCAGTGCTTAGGTGAGTCATTTGGAGGGTCAGAAATTAATGGGCAAACACTTCTTGGGAGTGAGAAGACTGAACTCTCTCTGGGCTCTTCACAATGCAGGGAAGTTAGCCCCTATGATGGTTAAGATTGTCAACCTGACAGAATCTAGAACCTAGTATCCTAGTTACTTATCTGCAGAGAGAATATCTTGCATATAGTATGGATGTATCACCTGCCAATTAAAAAAATGTATGGCCTATGGTTTAGGTGGGAAATAGAGGTAGGACATCTGACAGAGAGAAAGGATTCTGGAAGAGAGCCAGGTGGGAGATTTCGAGGGGAAGATATGATGAGATGAATGATACCTGAGCACAGGTAGCCAGCCACAGGCAGAATAAATGGGATGTTTTAAGTTATATCTAGTTAGAGAAGAGCCTAGCTATATGGTCAAGGTATTTGTTGTCTGAGTCAAGGTATATTATGAGTCTGAGTGTTATTTCTGGGAGCATGGGGCTAGGAGGAAGAACCAAGGCTTAACTTTACATTAACGTTTACATTAACATTAAATTTACATTAACATTAACATTACTAGAGCACAACCAAACGGAATCAAAGTTTGATACCATCAGTGGAAGAGAAGCATTCCAGTGTTCAGATGGGTGTGTGTCTGTGTGCCAACCCTCCCACTCATGCTGGGGAGGGAGTGGGGTTAGTGGCACCCCAGCTTCCTAAAACAGACCTTTTCTTGTCTGCCTCACTTGTGTGACAGGTAGCAAGTAAGAGACAGACAAAACTCATCTTGTTCTAGTGGCTTTCCTTTGCTTCAGATCTGAGAACAAATACCACTTTTCAGAGGCCAGCCTATCACACAGGATGACACTTCCCATTGGAAATGATATTCTTTCTCAGTACATCTGGGTGAACATAGTCTTGAAGGCAGGCAGCATGGCTACCTTGCTCACTGACTGTGCCTCTTTAAGCCTGACACTAACACTGAGCATGCGTTCTACATCTATGGTCTTAACCAACCTGAGATACAAAGTATCCAGGAAGAGAAATCGTCCCTGCTGATTGGACATGTAGAAATCTCTTATCACTGTTCCCTAACAGTCCAGCAACTATTCAGATGACATTCACAAAGTACTTATCAAGGGTACCCAGATGTAGGCCTTATATGAGAATGTGCCTAGGCTCTATGCAGCTACCTTATGCATTTAAAACACTTAAGCATGTACAATTTCAGTATGTGTGGGGATCTTAGAACCAATCCCCCATAGATACCGGGGGACAGTTGTATTTTATTATTGGACTAGGATACACTATGGTAAAGAAAGCTGAAACCAAATGTGATCCAACCTCTAACATTCTGCCAGCCTCCAACTATATTTAGTGCCAATTTACGAGTTTTTGACCTCTTCAGACTGCATTAACTTTATTTTCCCAAGTTCACTCCACGAATTTCATGTAGGTAGAATTTCAGTCTGGTAGTGTCATCTGCCATGGTGTCCCACTTTCTGATATTCTTCGACACTGCCCTCTGGACCACTACTTGATAGGATGTTTCTAATCGTCTTCATTCTACCTTGTCTCTGCATTCTATTCCTTAAGACACGGTCCATCTTCTTCAACAAGAGCTTGTGGGGCTAAACTGGCCTAGAACTCTTGGTGATTCTTTTGGTTTTGTGGTGGGACTACAGAAGACTCAAGGACCATTTAGTTCACCTGTCTGCTTAAGAGGTTAATCCCCATAAGCTTCAAGACATGGGTAGGGTTGCCTTTTCTCCCTATTCCCCTGGCCAAACTGTTTGACAATAAGAGTGTGGCTCATGCTTGCTGGCTCCCTCCAGAACATGACCTCATAAGACATTTCTTTTATTTTTTTCAGCTTTTGAAAGGACAGGTCTGTGCAGCTCGGGTCTTCCCGAAGTACTAAGACGCTTGAAAGCGCTTCTTCCGGGAGATTGCCGCAGCGTTTCCGAGGGGTTTTTCCTGGGCGCTGTCTCCCAGGCTTTCAGGCCACCGCGCTACACGGAGTCTGCGCAGGCGCGGCCGCGCGGGGCATCACGGGCCGCCCGGACGCGGAAGATGGCGGACTCGGTCGTGGGTAAGGACAAGTGCGGGGAACAGCGGCTCGTGTCGCTGCCCCTGTCCCGCATCCGAGTCATCATGAAGAGCTCTCCTGAGGTGTCGAGCATCAACCAGGAGGCACTAGTGCTCACGGCCAAGGCCACGGTGAGCGGCCAGCGGGGCGACGAGAGGGGCGGGCACGGGCACCAACCGCCCCTTGGGCTCCGCACACTCCTAGCCTTTGGTTGCCCTGCGGGAGCCGGGAGTCTTGGTCTCTCCCTGCGCCTGCGCATTACACACCCACTCTCCCGTGGTCTTAGCTCCGCCCACTGCGCCGCTCCCGCTGTCCTTTGCGCTGCTTTTGCTCTGCATCACTTCGCTCCCAGCGTTCTCTGCGTTCCGCCTACCGCGTCACTCCCGCCCTGCTTGGCACGCGTGAGGAGCTAAGTGCGGCTGCGCGAGTTGACCAGTGAGGAGGGCGTACTGTCTACTTCTTTTCTGTCGCTGACTTCCCGCAGAGTGATGCGAGGGTTCTCGAAGCATCCAGGACAGCTTGCAAGGATGTCTAGGGCTCTTCAGCCCTCAGGACTCTGGAGGTAGTCAGGTTTTAAGCAGACAACCGCTGGTCACAAGTTAGACTCTAGAGACAAATTATAACTGCACACCCCCCTCCAAACACATCACTTTGTTTCCTTATTTTTATATTTCAAGTCAGCTCTCAGTATTTCTCCTTACCTTGGAACCCTGTAGGCCAGGATTACCTCAAACTCAATCTGCTTGCCTCAGCCTACCAAGTGCTGCTGGAACCATACTCTGCTACCCTGGTCTTGGCCCTTCTGAGTACTGGGATGAGAATTTCCTGACACCACTCCTGGTTTAAAGTTTGGTCTTGTTTGTGGTAGACCGAGAACCTTACTGTTCTGAGACCCGACATGATTACTGTCTCTACATTCTTTTCCAGTCTCTGCTTCTAGAACATCAGTGCGTAGTATCTTTTACAATATTTTATAATATTGTAAAATTGTAATATTGTAAAATATTACAAAAGAAATACAAATCTTGTGACTACAACTGTCAACCTTAAGTTAGAGCCTGACAAAATACAGTTCCCCAGTTTCCTTGCATTGGTCCTCCAAAGCCAAATACAATGTTAGGATAACAGCCCCTTTTAGACAGTGGTGCATATTTACACGTAAACTGTACATGTCTCATTTCTAAGTCATCTCAGGATCATGGGATCAGGATTATTTGTGTGGTGCTGGGATTCACATTCTTTTGTAGGATTCTAGTGTTAGGACCTAAGCACTATGCAGACAGTTCTCTGATCACTTATTAGCTGAAATAATACTAAACCTTGGGGAAGGCTCAGTTTTACTTTCTGAGCATTGGGATCTCGTTAGTTCCACACCTAGAAGGTACTTGGGCAAAATGAGATGTCACCTTTCAGCCTGAGGTTGTTGGTTTTTATTATAGTTGTGAGTGAACAACTGACAAGGGATTCAAGTAGGCTGAAAATGTGTTCCTAAGACAGATAGGTGGCAGCTCACATCTGTAATAAAATCCTTTGCAAGCCAGATATAATTTGGTTGGTTGGTTTTCCTTTTATGGAGACATGGTTTCTCTGTGTAGCTCTGAGTGTCCTGGCACTCTGTAGACTAGGTTAGCCTTGAACACAGAGATAGGTCTGCCACTGCCCCTCAAGTGCTGGGATTAAAGGTATGTGCCACCATGCTCAGATAACGTTTTTGAGTGGTCTTTTACTCCGTTTTGTGTAGGCTGGTAACACCTCCTTATAACCCCTCCCCCATCCTTTTCAGACAACAGCTCGTGTAGCCCAGGCTGGCCTTGAACTTGATATATAGCCAGAGCTGCCTTTGATTTCCTGTGCCTCCTACCTCTGCCTAAATGCTGATAAGTATATACCACAGCACCCCCCAAAACCACTTGTAAAATATTTTTCATATTTTTACAGTCATTTGTAAATATTTATATTATACACTTCAGCTCAGCTGGGAAATGCCTGCTGCTTCCTGACTGACACTCTTGCTTCCTTTCTGATTTCATGTTTCTGTCTCCTGTAAATTAATTCCCTGTCATTTAATTGAGGAACCAAGATAATGTGAAGTATTAATGGAATTTTAAGGTTGTAAACTGTGTGATTTCTTGTTGGTTTAGGAGCTCTTTGTTCAGTATCTAGCCACCTGTTCCTACAGACACGGCAGTGGCAAAGCCAAGAAAGCGCTGACATACAGTGACTTAGCCAGCGCTGCCGAGGATTCAGAGACACTTCAGTTTCTCGCAGGTACTTAATCTTTGGGACATTCTGGTTAAAAAACAAAGAACCCTTGTAGTGGGCTATTCTCCCCTCTATTGTTCTGCTCGGTGCCTCGGTTTATCTGATCTGGCACAGGGAGTTGTTACCAGCCTCCATTTGAGCCCACTAAGAAGCCAACAGTACACAGAAGGTGCATCCATGGCCAAGCAGACTCACTGAGAGCTGGCTGCTTGTCCTGTTCCCCTGCACCCCAAACAAAGCAGCGGGTGCATGCAGCCATGGGTCAGACTCTGACTAGAAAGAGCTTCAGTCTAGCCCAGGGGCCAGTTTAGCCTCTCAGCTAGCTTGAACAGTGTTCACAAAATCAGGCCATAGAAACATGTTTACCAGTGTGGAATGCCCAGGAAACAATGCCCATTTCTGTTATTCTTCACCTAGAAGCACACCTGGATTTCATCTTGTTTAGAAGGTTGTCTAGGGTTAAAGGTGGAAATAATACATTGTAAAACTTGAATCATTGTAGTCATAGTTTACCATAACCAATTATTGACACCGTTTTTCCACTTTTAAGATATATTACCAAAGAAGATTTTAGCTAGTAAGTACCTGAAAATGCTCAAAGAGAAGAGGGAGGAAGAGGACGATGATGACGATGGTAGCGACCTTGGTGAAGTGCCGGCTTAGGCCAGCAAGAAGAGCTCTCAGCGAGTCCCGTGAGCACACACAAGGACACACTAGCAGCTGCGAAGTGGAGGGACTGCAGCGTTGTCTCAGACTTGCAACTTGTTGCATTCGCTCTTTCATTGGGAAGGACTAGACAGCAGCCTCCTCCACAGGCCCTTCAGTCACCTCGTCTCCCACTAGGAGAGTCCTGGGCAGATGGCACTGCTCTGGCTTTGGGTACAGCAGCACATACCACTGATCACACTGAACTTGCAGGAAGACCCAGGAAGCTCCATGTCAGCTGCATAGTCTTGTGGACAGACACTCTGTTCTCACAAACAGCTGCATGCATACTGTGCTGCCTTTGATTTTCTTTTTAAAAATGGACTATGCAGTTTTATTGTATGGAGATTTGCTCTTCTTTTTCCATTAAAGGTCTGTATGTATTTTACAGTAACATGCTTTATTGAAGTGGTTTTCAGTTCTTTGACATTTCACGGCGAGCATCTGGCTGGGATGCGATGCAGGTAGAATATGTGCTTAGTACGCACATGACCCTGGGACTGCTCTCAGCACCACAGCAAACAGCAGCAACAATAAGTAGCTGCCTCATCTCCTGAGAAGAGCCCCGGCTCATCCATCAATCACATGCAGTTGAAGCAGCCGTCCTCAGTGTGTCTTAAGAGTTCCTATAGCTGTGATGAGACACCATGACCAAAAAGCAAGTTGGGGAGAAAGAGGTTTACTCAGTTTGCACTCCCACATCAATGTTCATCACCAAACCAAGTCAGGACAGGAACTCAAACAGGGCAGTAAACTGGAGGCAGGAGCTGACGCAGAGGCCACATGTGTATCTATGTATATGCTTCTTACTGGCTTGCTCAGTCTGTTTTCTAAGAGAACCTAGAGCCACAAACCACATTGGGCTTGGCCCTGCCCCACTGATCACTAATTGAGAAAATGGCTTACCTCTGGATCTCATGGAAGAAGAAGTTCATCAACTGAGGCTCCTTCTCTTGCTTGAATCAAACTGACACAACCAGCCAGTTCACTGTGTAAGGGTATTAGACAAGCTGGGCATTGGGGACATTTCTCATTTTTTGTCTTATATATATCCAGTAGAATCATCTTATGGCCTATAAAACTAGACAAACAGTTTTATTTTTGTGTTTTAGTCTTGCTGTATAGAACCCTTGCTGGCCTGGTACTTGTGATCCTGCCTCAGCTTCCCCAAATAATCAGGGATAAGGGCGTGCCAGTCCTGTTGGCTGTTAATTTGTAGTTTGTTACAAATCAATACACGGACCACCCGTGGGTAGTATTTCCATGCTACCCATAGTTAATCTCTGCCCCTTACCTGCTAAGGACCACTATTTTCTCTCTCCCCTCTTCACTGGCTCACCCTGTAAGCCCTAGCTGGCCTAGAACTCTTTGTAGACCAGCTGGACTGGCTTTGAATTCAGAGATCTCCCACTCTGCCTCTGAGTGCTAGGATTAAAGGCAGCAAAATCCTCTCTGCCTACTTTGCTACATCTGTTTTTTAAAATGAGCCACTTCAAAATCCACTTTTTGGTGTACAGATTTGGTCATGTGCAATCACGTGACCACTATTAAGAACAGTTCTAGCACCCTCTTGAAAAATCTCTTGCCATCATCTCCATCCCTCCCCATGTTACCCTGGCAACCAGTGAACTGCCCTCTGCTCTGTTCACCCAGTCTCTTTCTACGGGGACAAAGCATTGCGGCTGTGATCACAGGTTTGACAGGACTTTTCTGCCATCTTGTTCCATTCATCTTAGGGACTCTCAGTTGCCTGGGCATTCTCAGCCGACCTCTCCATCTCTCCAGCACCATCTGCACACTTCTCTCTCAGGCACACGGGTCAAAATCAGTCTGGAGAGAGGCCTCCACGGACTGGAGAGCTATCTATACATTGTTTACCCTGCTCAGGAGAGAGCAGGCAAACAAATGAATCGGAACTCAGTTCTCACACCTCACACCACAATGTTCTGTCTGTGGGGCTCATCCACCACAAGTCCTTGGGTGGTGTAGAGCTCTAGGAGCCAGTCATCCTCCTTAGGGCACAGCCCTGGGCTCTGCAGAACAGGACCCACCCCCTGGGGAAGGTACACTGCCAGGAAACTGGACTCTGCCTGTACATTTGACAGCACTCTCCGGGGGACAGTGAATAACTGGACACCTTCAGAATAGGCAGCTGTAAATACAAGGAATTTTATTTTATTTCTTGCTGACATACTATGCGGCAAAACAAATCGACACCATACAAAATAACTTTATAAAATATCATTCACATCATATATCAGATTTACAGCATTCTGTGCATGTTAAGGGGCTACATGAGGTGGGAGGAAAAAAAAAAACACTATTCCAAACCTTTAGTGTTAGTTTATACACACAGTAAGAACAACAACATAAGTAGCTGTTAGGTTTCCCATGGATTTATTGCAAAAATAGTGCAAACTATTTAACCTAGGAAGCTGTGAAAACAGACTAGAAAGGACCCAGCTAAGCTTAATCAGGACAGGAGACGTGCAGTGTCTGAGCATCCGGCTTTCTTCACCAGCTGAGCTGTCCTGTCCATGCAGACTGCCCGACCAGGTCAGTGTGGCTGAGTGCTGAGAGAGAAAGCTGCGAAGGCCGCCACCTCCAGGCCAGGCTGCCAGTGTCTTTAGGGTCATGCTACTTCCTCAATGGACATCCATGAGGTCTGTGTGTAAAAATTAAGATGCCACAACTTTGCAATGGAGGTACCCACCCTTAGGTGATATGGAGAAGGGAATCGAAGCAGCATGAACACAAAAGATCTCAATGGCACGGCCCGCTGAGAAGCGAAGTACCCTTTTCCTCAGGTATGCTTGGGGAAAGATTCCTAATGGAGGATGACCTTTAGAACCACATACTGTAGGGGCGAGAAAACAAGGATACTAACTTTTTAGGTTTTTCTTCCAACAGACTACTAGGGTCCAAAAAGCATAATACCGGAACAAAATAAAGTAAAACATAACGATACATAGAAAAGCAAAACAAAACAAAACTAAAAAATCCAAATGCAGCACGCGCAGGTCTTGACTTGAGGTACCCATGTAATTTCATCACCTGCCCAAAGTACACGTTAGGTTAAAAGAAAATGCTTCCGGCAAGCCAGTTGTAGGGCATTGATTACAGAGAAAGTGCAACAGCTCTGAGCTTCATATTCATATGCAGCATACTAGAGGGGGATTTATTCTATAAAATATAGCTTAAGTGTCAACCTGATGGAAGGTTAAAAAAACAAAAACAAAACCCACACACATCTATAACTAGAATCATCTCTTTTTTTCTTGTTTTCCTTTTTTGAGATCCTACAAAGGGAAGGGGTGGGGAGCAGAGAAAGGAGGGGGCAGGGCTCCCCAGATCACCTTTTGGAGGTCTACCACCAAGTACAGTTGGTTCTCTCCTAAAATCCAGAGATCTCTTCAAAAGACTAAAACTATATACTACAGGAAAGACCCCTAAAACTTTGATCTCTTATTGGTATAAAATCAAATTCATAAAACTCCAAAATATTATGTTGCCTCCAAAGAATTATGGCAGAAAAGGCTGCCGTAGTAGGAAAAGTTGTAAACGGCCAACTATAAAGGCATGAAAAGCCATCCATCTCCGATCTATTTCCTTACCAGTCAGACCTCGGGCTGCCGCAGAACACGCATCCTCCCCGCCTCTGGCCTGGCCTCCAGACAGCCTCGAGCTTGCCCCCGCCTCTGCTCCTGGCGTTAAGCACCTTCACCGTGCAAACCAGGAGATGGGCTCGACAACAGTCCATTTGCTGTTTATGAAAGAAAGTCTTATAGAAAACATGCCAAAGAAGAGAGACACAGGCAGCTGAAAGAGCACAAAGTACTTGGGGGTCCGTTTTCGGGGTTGCCCCTTCAAATGGCACAGAAATAAAGTGACAGCTGTGAATACATGCACAAACCAGCTGGGGTCTGGGATGTGACATTTGCTCTAGGACACATTTCCCCGGTTCCCAGAGAGGGCAGGTTAGGATCCCAGCGCACTGTAGCAGTTGGATGGAATACTTGTGTGGTCAGTTGGGCTCCCCATTTGCAAGAGAAAATGACTATTCTGAATCTTGAAAATGCATTAGGGTTAACAGAAAAGGCACAAAATAAATAAAAATTATTAAAGAAACGGAAATGATGTTTTCAAGTTTCATGTGGAGTTAGTTATGTCCCACTGTTTGGTTACTTTTTCCAATTTAATTTGACAGACTTACTTAATAGCACCCAACTATTTAACTGAGGTAGATCCACATTGTAAAGAAAGCTGGGTCCCCTCTATTTTACCTCAAGATTGAAGATGCTTTTACCCAAACACAACTCTGTTGTAATCTATGCAGAAGCAATGGCAGCTGGCAGTAACTGCAGAGAGCTTGGCCGATGAGCAGGGTGGCGAAAGCTATGCCCCAACTGTGCTCGCAGCAGTCGAGGCTCATCTCAGAGCAGAGAGGAATCAGACATTTGAAGATAAGCCTGCAAAGGTCTCCAGATAGACTGCCACAGAAACGCACAGGATTGGTTTCATCAAGCCACCTGGGAGAGCTCAGGCGAGAGGGAGAGTAAATAACCCTGGTAACGGCCCCTTTTCACTCCACTCTTCACTCCCCACTCTTCACTCCGGAGGGAACACGTTAGAGTTAGGGTTGAGCATCTTGACAGTTGAAACTCTGTTTTGTTTGTTTGTTTGTTTTTTGCATACTCTGAAATGCACAAATTCACTATCTGATTAAGGCTTAGTTTCAGGCGACATCACTACTGGTATTGTGCAAGGCCTGCGCATCCTCACGACTCAGACTGGTATCAAACCAAAGACAATGACATGAAGCCTCAGAATTGGGTTTAGCAGATACTATAATTTTATAATTAATTATACAATCCATGTAGCAAATGAAAAATTATACAGATGGGCCAAGGGTTATAAATAATAGTTTACACAGAAACTGTCAATTTACAACACAGCACTGTGTGGTTTCTAAACCGCAAGCACAAGACGTCATCACACAGATCCACTGCACAGGTACAGACAGGTCCATGACATACAGAGTACCACCTGAAACAGGCCTTGGTAGCCGCTCCACTTCTCAGAAAGTAGCAAATGGTAAATGGATGGAATACATTTTGGTTCAAAATGTCTTCTGAAACGTTTGAGTGTGGGAGGAAATTAAGACTGGGGTAGGAGCCACTGGGGAACTTCTGAATTCATTTTTGGTTCTTTCTCAATTATTTTATAAAAATAAAATAAAACTAGAAAATTTGATAAAACCAAGGGTTAAAACCCCTCAAAATACATATTAGGCAGGCAATCTGAAGTGGAACGGGAGGTAAGAGGGTCGAGATTCGGGGCTATGGTCTCTTCCTGTATTTATGAGGCAGTAGCTGAATTGTTGCACAGAAACTTACAATTATTCTCTTACATTTTTTTAAATACTCACTTGCCTCTACAATTATAAAACATGAATTCATAACGTTATCAACTATACTGAAATTCCCTCTCTCAAACTCATGACTCAGATTTTAATTTAATGCTGAATTGTACCCTCTTGGAGTTTAATCACATAGGTCTATTTGGCTTTGAAGAGGAACCAAATTTGCTAAATGTGTTATCCGTCTGCAGTCTGCACAGGCAACGGCCTTTTCTATGCAATTAAAAAAAAAAAAAAAAAACAGAAAAACCAGACTGGACTACTTCCCCTGTTGAAACCAACCAAAGCAATGGCTTGACAGGGAGGAAGGATTTTATTAGACTAGGCACCATCCCTGACTTGAGAAGGTCAGAGATGAAAGTCACACCATGGGCACGTCAAAGCTGGAGTCCTATGTTTTCGGTGTAAGCGACACCACACCCAAGCGAGCAGTCTCCCCCAGTGTCATAGGACAGAGTAAGTAACAATGGAGTAACAACAACAGAAAAGCACTCCAAAACATTAGGACCAAGTAGCACCTTAGGCCCGAGGACTTCACACTCGATTCACAAAGACATGATTCCAATTCCCTCTAAGTCTACTTCCACTAGAACACACGGTCTCGCTGAGGGGCAGCAAACACAAGGCCAGCAAGTAGCCTTTGCCAGTGCCTGACCAAACCCCAGCAGAGGTGCAACTGCACTTCAGGGCACAGAGAACCCAGGATAGGACTGTGTTTCCACAGCCGCAGGCTACAAGGTGGCATCACAGTCTGCAAGAAAGAGTGAGGGCTCGCGGAGCTTCTAGGTAGGGTCACCTAACAACCAGCCCAGCATGATTCTGAAGGGACACCGAAAACAGACTTTCAAGAGGAAGGGCGGGCTGAGGCCACCTGCTGTGCAGGATGTGTCACAACCTGGAGTGGCCATTACAACCTGTACAGTTTCTGCTTTCTGTCCCGTTTGAGTACTCACTCTGCTGATGGCTGCTGTGGGTGCTCTTGTGACCTCACTGATGTCCCAGAGCTTGAAGATGCAGGAGAACTGAATGAAAAGGGCCTCCGCCACCTACTGGCTGGTGGCACAGGGAAGAGATACGGTCCTTAAAGATGCTTTACCTCTAAATGAATTCAAATAAAGGCAGCTCTAAGCAAAGCAGGAGCTCGTTCAGCCTTTTAGCCCTCAGGAATGGAGAAACTAGAACTGCCAGGCCTTTGGAAGGTTTCAGTGTTCTCACTTCCACCAGTAGAAAGAAGTGTTAGCTGAACACTGCAGTGGCCAGGGCTCCTGCTGGTTTGGTATCCTTCACAAGCCTCTTGAGTGGGGAGGCTGCCTGCCTCTGTGCTGGTGCCCTGAGGCTGTGGCTTACACCACCACACCTGGGTGTCACCCTAAGCATAACATATGTAGCACCCTTTGCTTCCTGGGATTTTCAAATCCCAGCCAAATCAGAGTCCTAAGTAACCCTCCATGCCTCCGGTTCTCCACACAGAGAAATATATGTGAGGGATTCTAGGGGTACTGAGCTGTCCAAGTCGAAAGAATGGAAGATGTCAACCCCCACCCAC
Organism: Rattus norvegicus; assembly: GCF_021556685.1. Lineage (NCBI taxonomy): Eukaryota > Metazoa > Chordata > Mammalia > Rodentia > Muridae > Rattus > Rattus norvegicus. Next base: position 114,591,631 of record NC_141540.1, read on the forward strand.
GCAATACTACAACGGGGTGGGGGTTAGGGCACAGAGATAACCTAGAGAAGAGTGCCCTGCCCTGCCCAGCCAGTACCCAGGCACCTGCCTCATGACACGGTCCATCTGCCCCTCAGGCTTCCCTAACCCAACTAATGGAGGGATCTAGGATCGTATGCTGACTTCCCAAGGAAACTTTAGGAGGAGGGAGCCCGAGGGGATACAGGTGGAACCATGGTGTAAAAGGATGACCTTCTGGACAGCAAAGTGGACAACCACAGGACAGCTGGTCAGAGGCGGTGGGTCCCCATGACAAATCTGTTAAGTTAGACCTGCACTGCCAAGACTAGAGGGAACTTCTCCTCAAGCAGAGTCCACTGCTCCTTCCAAACGGAGCACGGAGCCTTCCGTCCTTCACTTTCACAAGGGTCCCAAGGTCAGCTATGCCTGCGCTATCTGAATCCATGAATCCATGCAACTGCTTAAATACATTATCTGCACAAGAGTCGGTGTTTAAGCACCTTTATGAGTTTATAGTGTATAAAAAGGGAGGAGAGAGCAGGGAAGCCACTTTCAATCCATTCATAAGCAAAGCAGGGTTAAAGATGCCTTCTTACATTATTAAATAGGAAAGCAAAACCAGGCAGGAACAGACTATCCCCAGGCTCAGCCACGGGTGGCTCTGCACAGCCACGCCCACCAGCGTGGAGGGTGTGTGCTCCCCATGCAGAGAAGCCCCCTCCACCAGCCTCTTGGATGCTAGAATCTTGTAGCTGGGTGGTGCTGAGGAGTCCCTGGTCAGTGGCAGCAGAGCCGCCGCCCCAGGTCACAGTATGGCACACACGTTTTCAAGCCGGAACCGAACAGAGGCGTTCACAACTCAGTTTATTCAGGCGATATTTTGGCTATATTCAGTGTGGATAGCGATGATGCTTCAGAGCAAACACAAATCTATGAGAAGTCAGAGGTAGCTTTTATGCATCTGTCTAAAAGGTTTTAGAAACCACCTTCTGTAGTGATTTGGCTAAGCCGATACATTCAACTTGAGACAAATAAAATGGCTGAACAAATCCAAAGACACAAGGTGAGGGCTCTGCAATGGCACTGACACTCATACTCTCACACTCACACACACTCACAACACTCACCTCTCTCTCTCTCTCTCTCTCTCTCTCTCTCTCTCTCTCTCTCGGTGGTTTGAGTGTGATAATTCCTTTTGTTTCAGACACTGGGTACCCTGACCACAGACAGTTCATGTGGGGCTAAACAGAACACGTACTTCGATCCCAGCAGGCTCACAAGGCATGAAGGGCTGCACTAGGCTTCAGGTCTCCCATGGATGGACCACAAATGACAGTCTGACAAAGCAGTGATCACAGCTTTAAGTTGAAGGCTGGCCCACGAATGCTGCAATGGCCTGTTAACACCGACTGGGCTATTCATATGCTGTCCAAGCTCACAAAGACCACACAGAACGAGATTGACATGCTTTGGGGGGCAGGCCTTGCAGATCACAAGAAAATTAAATTAAACAGACCAAAGTGTCACAAAGACTCCTAACTAATATGTTAGTTAACATTCAAGCCTTCAGGTCTCGAAGAGCATGCTGTCCTGTATAGAGGGGGAGAACTTCTGGTCAGAGTGTGAGACAAGGCTAGCCCACAATGCTCGAGAGAATAGAGCCCAGTCCGCACACTCTAGCATATTAATACTGAAATGTGTGTTGGGAATCGCAGAAGTGAGGCAATGTCCCACATCTACATCACTCTTGCCACTGTGAATCTGTTTACAATCACTTCAAATGAGTACAGCAGATAGGGAGTTGGACACAAGAAAGAAAACTGTCAACACTCAGTGCAACTTACAGGAGTCAGCATGCTTACAACAGGGCGCTCATGACAAGAGTTGCATGTGCTCTGTCTATAGTGAGCCAGCCAGCATGGGTACTGCAGGGAAGGGCTTAGAACATAAACAAATGTCTGTATTCACAAGTGAGGCGTATGAACACCAAGGAGTGTCGCGTCTACTCGGGCACATTCCTTATCCCATGGGTGTGAAAGATGAGTCAGGGAGAGGTCACAGAAAGGTTGCTTATGGCTTGTCTGGGGCCACCGGATTGTCCACTGTCTGCGTAGCAAAATGCCCATGGAAAAAATCCTTGTAACAACCCAAGAGGTCAGGGCTACGCTAAAGGACCCTGAAGGCTCCTGTGACTGACCAGTGCTACCACCACAGGGACGACCAAGAGAAGCCACCCAGCCCTAAGGCCTCCTGGACACTCAGGGGTCCCCAGCTGCATGACTCGGGGGCTGGTCTACCCTTAACACATTGTATCAAATATAGAATTTGATTGAAAAACTGCTTGTAAAAATAAAATTCAAATCACCCTGCAGATCAATGCAAAAGCATACTGCTGCATCTATAGGAAAAACAATTCATCCAGAAAAACTACATCTGTGGCTTCCAAAAATAAAGCATTAGCAAGCCTGAAGGTAAACATTGGGTCATTTATAAAAGTGGGGGGAAATAGTCTCTACCATGTCCATCAGGTACCACATGCATTGGGATAGCCAGTCAGCTAAGTCAAACCAGAGCAGGAGAGGAAAAAAAAAATAAATACAACATTTGCATTTAAAAACAACAAAATACAAGACAACGGAAAGAAAAAAACCCAAAAACCCACCCAACCCCACTGCAGGGGCTGTCTTTCTATCAAGCGCTCAGTAACAGGTAAACATCAGGAATACAGGTGTTGGGCCAGCTGCAGACAGCACGGAGCTAGCAGTCACCCCACTGGCAGTGCCCTGTGGCCTGGAGGCCAGCAAGCGGGTGGGTGTGAGGAGTGGCCAAGAGGCCAAATCTGGAGAAGGCAGAGCAGACCCAAAGTGGTATCAAGTGTGCATGTGAGGATTTCCCCAAATGGGAGAATGAAGCCAAAACCAAACAGCCGCTCTCCAGAAGTACAGGTGTGCTCGGTTTCAGAATCAGTGGGGACTAGGACAATCTAGGCTTATAACACGCAGTGACGAGGGTAGGAGTTTTGCTAGTATCACTAAGGGCTAATCTACAGAATGGGGCCTCGATGTCTCCCTAGAGTTTCCCATCGCTTCATCAGCATGGGGGGAGAAGGGAGGGGACACGACCTGCTGCATGGTGTACACAGTGGTAAAGGAATGGAAGTCATGATGGGTTTTTAAGAGTGAGTATCTTACATTGTACTAGGAAGAGTGCCACTGTGAGAGAGTCTAATTGGGTAGCCTCTCTTAAAGAGACAGGCACGTCCTAGTTTTCCTTCCAAATGGATACAGAGCACAACAACATAATCACATTCAGTTTGCTTAAAGCAAGGCACACCTTACTTAACAGTGGGGTTGGGAACACAGCTAGCACGTGGGCAGTCTTCAAACTTGGCCAGGTGTCACCTCAGGAGATAACGGCACCTGTCACCAGTCTTGGGTACAGGTGCGGCAAAAAAAAAAAAAAAAAAAAAAAAAGCTGGCGCCTGCAGAAGGTAGCTGAACTGCTACCACACTGAGGTCTCACACGGTCTCAGAACGAATGGTGATAATAAGGGGAGGGCAGAAGTTGGGGGAACAATTATTTACCTGAGAAACTGGAACTATAGCCATTCACAAGCTCTGCGCCATCAGACACGTGGACGATGTGCATCTAACTCAATTAGGACATTTGGTCTGGGGGTACATTTCATATTAAAAGTGTCACAAGTAAGCATGGGCTACTACAGAAAGTCCTTTCTGCAAGTACTTTGGCCCATCAGAAAAGAAAACTTATCCTTCAAGATGATCAAAACAAAACTTCCAGCTCAGATTTTCCCCCCAGCCCACAAGTGTTCCTCCGTGTGAGAGCTCTCATAGGGCTTCCTTCCTGTTCCCCTGGCATCATGGGGGACGGCCTAAGAAAGCCCACAGAGCCATGGTGGTGGGTGGGTGGGGGTGGCCTCAAACACAGATACCCAGCTGGCTGCAAGGGCCAGGTCCAAGAAGCTGGCAGCAGGCCTGAGACTCTGCACTCTAAAAACTCACTTGCATGACTAAGATCCCGTGGCAAGGGGCTGAAGCCACACCTTAGGAACCCATGGTTCTAAGAATGGCTGAAAACCATCTCAGATTCTAAAAGTTCACTAGTTTAACCAGTTCTCCAGCCTGACCATGTTAGGTGAGCTGAGTGTTTTTATATCCTTTCGGAAACAGTTTGAGAAAGTGCCACTTGCCAATGGGATAGCAGGCAGTCCCAGTGCTTCTTAGACTAGGGGTCTGTCACTTTAAAAGATTTCTAAAGACACAGCAAGAAGAGACTACTGTCATTAGTAAGACACCCACATGCATACACAGACGCACACCTGCTGAGGGCGTGACTTCCCAGGTGACTGCGCCCGCCCTTCCCACCAGCCCCAGTGCAGACGGGTGAAGGGGTAAAGGTGGTACTGTGTCCTCTAGCATGAGGTGCCACAGCTGGGGGAGAGGGTGGGCACCCTCCCCCCACCGCAGGGTCAGAGGTAAATGACGCAGAGCTGGGGGATGAGGGCCGTCAGCAGGGGCAGAAAAAACCCACAGAGCACAAAGCAGCACAGAAGAGAAGGCTCGTCTCCTTCCGGGAACTTGTCTGTGGAACGGACCGGATGCTCACGCAGCTTCGGTACAAGCACAAAAAGCCCCACAGGACACATACTCAGAGGTGGCTGCTGCCATTTGCAGAGCCACTCGTAGTGGCCCCTCAGTTCAATGGTCTCTAGGCTGGCAAACCCACATTGGGGCCCAGAAGCAAGCCACACCCAGAGCAAGTCCGTGCCTTCCCTGCTGGCCTTGCCCACCGTCAGCTCCTCGGCATGTTCCAGTCCTACCTGCCAATCCCATGCCGGCAGAGCCACTGTGAGCAGCTCTCTCTCCACTTCAGTGCATAGATCCTATGAAACCCACCTTCCATAACTGCACATAGCTGAGAGCAGTGCACGCTTACGTGAACTTGTTTCCCAGCCATGGGAGAATAAATAAATTCCACTTGTGCTTCATCAGCTGAGCGACACACACGGACGAGGCAGGGAGGACGGCAGATTACTGGCAAGCACACTGTCCTTCCCAGAGGTACAGGCTACACAGTCCACACTGGGGGTGGGGAGGGAAGAAGGAGGCATCGCTGTTACGTGAAGCCAGGTGCATATTCCTCTACTTAAGCACTAAAAGCCACAAGAGGTGGACTGTCTCCAGGCTCCACAGCTCCTGGTACGTGAAGCAGGTCACAAGAAGCGCCCCTCGTCAACAAAAGGGAAACAGCATCTACCTACCACATTAATACTGCAAACCAGATACATATATTCTTCTCTTACATTAAAGACATAACAGTGAAAAAGGATTGTACTGTATCTATCACCACAGACCCGTATTCTTTAGAAACTTTGGAAAATAAATGTCACAGTCCTACAGGACAAATCTTATGATTAGACTGTCAGTATATTGTCTTTTTTCTCTTTTTAAATAAATTTTTATCAAAATGGCACTTGTCTGCCAATCTCTCAAACTTGTCACTGCCCTAAACACACGTGACCATCCCCTTGGCCACTATGCCTTCACTCAGGCCTCGAGGGCAGGCAGTGGCCAGCGAGGGACACTGTGGATACCTAGCAGCCGAGTGCCCTGGGGCTGCAGGGTACATGGCAGCCCTTAGCACTCAACACTGGTGACAACTTCTAGGGCCAGGCTTTAAAACCCCAATGGTAATGGTGCTGCTTTCCCGCTCAGAGCCTTCACAGCTAGTTTGAGCCCATCGATTTCATTGAGAATCAGGTGTTAAAAACAAGTAAATCGAATGACCAAATAAATTAAAATGTTTTAAAGCCCTGAGAGTTCATAGACTGGTTTTAGGACATTTTGTTGTTTTTTGCTTTTAGGAAACGAGACTCTCAGTGAGCAGCTTATAGGTTTGGCAAACCACGTTTCCTACAATGGGGGTCTCATACAGGCCTGTAGCTCAAAATCCAAGTCTGAAATCTGGGACGGAAGGCATTCTGGAAAATGGAGGATCTAATAAAACCAAAGACGTCTCATGTTCGATGCTGGCTGTCACGGAAGGGCTGGGCATCTGTTGGTCTGAGTGTAGCTGGTCTCGTGTGAATCCAACTTGGTACACAATCGCTAAACAATACAACATGTCAAGCAAAGTACATGGTGCGCAGTGTGTCCTGGTGGACCTGGACCGCCTTGGCCAGCGCCTGGTGATCTCGCCCGTTGCTCTGCCCAGAGGTATGGCTTCCTTCAGCGCTGCGGAGACACAGGAAAGAAAAGGAGAAAGAGTGCAGTCTTTCCTGGACACCAAGTGAGTCACTGGGGCCAGACCAGTGTACGGAAAGCCCCCAGCCCCCAGTGAGAAGCCAGCCTTGTCTACCCCCGCCAGGCGTGCTGCCACTCACCTGTCATGTTCTTTATCCACCAGGTGGTACCTGGCTCGGAAGGCCACCAGGTGGGCATAGTAAGCTGGCGCAGGAATTGACACAGAGCGTGTGCAGCGCACGTAGGTGTGACACAGCTGGTAGGTCAGAATCTGAAGCTCATCAGAAGAGAAACGATTGTCATCCCAGAGCACGTGGTAGTGGGAAGGACGGCTTGTCCCCTGAGAGAGGTTAGAGGGCCACAAAGACTCAGCGTGAGACCTTTACCAAGAACAAGGCAGGCAGGCATGGTGGCCTGAGGAAGGAGGAGCCAAATTTGAGGTCGTCCTTGACAGAACATCCTCTCTTCATCCCCCACTCCCTCTAAACGAGCCTCACAGCATTCGTTTAGGCTGACCTGCAACTCTCAGTCCTCCGCTTCAGCTTCCTACGTCACTACATCCATGTTGAGTAATATTAAATGTGGCCGTGACTCAAAATAGCCAGCAGAGAGGATTTTTAATGTTCCAACACAGAACAGGTGAAAGTCTGAGATGACTGACGGGAATAAAGGGTGTTTCACCCTACCATCAGCCTCATCATCATACATCGTGTTCAAAATCACACTACACACCATACCCCATAAATACGCATTTGATGTAGCAATAAAAAAAGAGAGAACATTTTAGAAGGAGCTGAGCCAAAGACAATGTCCTCTGGGTATATTAGGTATTCTACAATATTTCATTTATAATACCAAGAAAAATTCCCATCAAAGTTATGTATTAACATCCAGAAAGTGGGAGTTGAGAATATCTGATACTTCTCCTTCCAAAGTCTTCTGCAAGGGAAGAGTGGCATTCACTCGGCAGAAACACCGCTGACTCCTTCCTCCCTGCCACTAACTGGTCTTCAAAGACCTCACTCTACCACTGGGAAGATGGCACAATGCTGCTAAAGAACATGCCGGGACTTCCTTGTCCTGGCATTTTGTGTGTGGTCAGCAAGCAGCTGAACATGAGCCCCCCCCCCCCCCCGGCTCCACCACAGCAGCTTCCTGGGGTCCCACCAGCACAAAACACGACGCACCCCTTGGCCTTGACAAATCACTGTTCCTTACACCTTGCTTTCACCACACCCACTTCTACACTGGTCCCTCCCTATCTCTTCTGGATCCCAGGCGAACACTCACCTCTCCTGGCCACAGAATGAGCTGGAGCCCCCATGAGCTGGAGTCATAACACACCCCAAATGTATGACACCATCACAAACATTCCAGACAGTCAAAGGAGCCTTCCTCCTTACCTGGATGCCAGCATGACTGCACAGGTAGAAGTCAAACTCAGTTGGGTGGGTGATCTTTGTGTCGACGGTTGTGCCTGCTGGGATGTTCCCACTCTTTCCAACCTGCAGCAACACAGAGAGCCAAGATGGTGGGCAGTGCCAGCAAGACGGCAGGGGCACCTGCTTCTCAGCACATACAAAATCTGGTAAGTACCAGCCATCTCTACAGCTAAACTTGGGCTGGGGTCATGGTTCACACTGCATCCAGATGCTACAGTCGAGCATGGTCTGCTTACTGAGGGATCTGCCTGAACAGGCTCCAATAGCAGAGGCTAGGGTCCAAGTCTCGGTGTGGCCAAGGATGAGACCAACTCCATATGCTTCCCCCTCCACTTCCTAAGTGCAGGAAGTGAGTTGTACACTAGCATGTTCAGCTTAAAATATTTCAACCAGCGAACGGAGAGAGGAGAGGGAGAGAGGAGAGGGAGGGAGAGAGGAGAGGGAGGGAGAAGAGGGAGAGAGGAGAGGGAGAGAGGAGAGAGGAGAGGGAGGGAGAGAGGAGAGGGAGAGAGGAGAGGGAGAGAGGAGAGGGAGAGAGGAGAGGGAGAGAGGAGAGAGGAGAGGGAGGGAGAGAGGAGAGGGAGGGAGAGAGGAGAGGGAGAGAGGAGAGGGAGAGAGGAGAGGGAGGGAGAGAGGAGAGGGAGAGAGGAGAGGGAGAGAAGGGTGGGGAGAGCCCCTCTGGTATGGTCACTTTCTACTCTTGTTAGCACAAGCAATAAATGCCATGAAATCCTTTTATTATTTAGAGACAGGGTCTCACATTTAGCCCAGGCTGGGCTAGAACTCACTGAGTGTTACACACTGGACTCTACTCAAGACAATCCTCCTGCTTTAGCATCCTGAGTGCTGGGATGACAGGCATGTGTCACTATGCTCAGGTAAACAACTCCTATTCACAATCTCCTAGAGCACTCAGGCAATTTGTTTTGCCGGGATGGAGACAGAGAAGCGTCGGTTTTGTGTTCCTGGATGGTTATGATAATAGATCTGTATGCCATCACCAGCATTGCCTCTAACAACACCAGGATCTGGGTGCCATGCCCTTTGGTCAGTCCTCCCAATAGTCTTATCCTTGTGGGTAGGGCCAGGGAAACAGATGGAGACACAACTCAGGGCTAGCTTTGAGCCAGGCTGTTTGGCCTCAGACTCTCTGTCCTGGATCTCAGGGTCATGTGCCCAAATCTGTCACATTTAGTGTTGTGATGTGGGTAATAACTCCTTTCTAAAACTGCACAAGCCTTTTGTTGTTTGTCTGTCTTTCAAGAAAGGCCTCTGTTCTATACCCTAGACTACCCCTGAACTTAGGACTCGCCTGCCTTGGATACGTGAGGCTAGGGTTGCAGACCTGTGACAGGTCTTAACAAAACATTACTCCTTGAAGAGCTGCTGAAACTTGCCTGCAACTAAACTCAAACTATGGAACTCAGAACTTGGGAGCTGGGTCAGTGGTTGAGGCACTTGCTGCTCTGGAAGAGCACGGATTTGCTTTCCAGACCCACATGTTCGCTCACAGCCATTCACAAGTCTAGTTTCAGTGTCAGAGGGACTGGATACCCTCTTCTGCTAAGAGTTCACGCCTTTACCATTCTCAGTCACATTTTGTGAGGATTCACAGCTGAAGGTCTGTGTGGGAAACCTGCCCATAAAGCTGGATCCTGCGACTTCTGGCATGGGTTGCTTTTAAAAAAGAATCTTTGGGTTTAGCTCCAGAGGTGAATTTTGTAAATATACATAACTCCATAAGCATTGTGGTGCATTTCAGACTTCACTAGCTGAGAGTCACTATCCAAATAAATGGTACGGCCTGCTTCCCTGGAGTACCTTCTCCCTCTGCCTGGGCATCCGAGGAGGAGACAGATTTAATCTACTTCCTCATTACTGCCCATCCTCAGGCTGCAAGGGGACGCCAGCTTCAGGAGCTGCAGCTTCCCTTCGTGGTCTGCAGAGCAGAGCCATTTCTCATTCTATAATACATGCGCTCAGGTCTCCAGTCTGAGCTGAACTGGAATAAACCATTTGGTTGTGTTCGGCTGTGAGTGGCTCGCTGTCTCCATTCTGTCTTTAATGCGTGAGCAGCGGCAGCCAAGTCTAAGTGTCGAGCATTCTCAAACCTCATTTGCATAACGATCAAAACATACGGTTAGGTTTGGAAACCACCGGAGACTTCTGGTCCTTCCATGCGAACCCCGCACTTGCAGCTCTCCTCACCCCTCTCTCCCATTCCTGCCTGTTTCAGGTTCCAACAGAGGTGTGTCACAACATCTACCCGTGACACTATTCATCAGCTTCCCTTGGGAATTCTGCAAGCATTTGCTGTTGTTTTCTTCTTTTCCCCTCTTTATGTCATTTTAGGATGTAACACTGGGGACACTGGAGACCACGGCTACAGTAGTTATTGGTAAATGGTTTCTTTCTTTGTGGTACTTCACAACACTTATAAACAAACACTGGCTTACACTGGAGACCACTGGGCAGAGCTGAACTGTAGTGACCATCTTGCAACAGTGTGGTGATCCCAGGCCTGATGGATCTGGGCCCTCAGTGCTGGGTTCAAGGTCTGGTAGATGACTTGAGGCCTTGACCTTCTGGACAGCCTATGTCTCCCAAGCTGCTGCCTTTATACATGGATGTGTGCCTTACTGTACCATTAGAAGCACAGAACACATTTTTTCTAGGTCTTGGGAGATGGCTTAGTCAGTACAGTGCTTTCAGGCCATGTAAGCACAAAGGCCTGAATTTAATCCCAAGAAGCCACAAACCAAGTGCACACTCTTACAATCCATGGTTGCAAAGGCACAAACAGGATTCCTGGGGCTTACTGGTCATCCAGCCCATCCTAAGGATGATACTTTTGGTTTGTCTTCTGGTCTCTACATGTGTACACTCACATACATGTACACACATGCCCAAGGACCCTTACCTTTCTCCAAATGAAGAGCATGAGATGTGTACATTCCCCAGAGTCAGAACCTGGACCCTCCTCCCCAAAGCCTTGCTAGACACCTGAGCCCAGGTCCTCAATGAAGAGTCTCCCCAGATTGTGGGAGCCACAGGGCTATGACTCACCCGCTCATTCTTGTCTGTGCAGAAGAGACGTGTGTGGTGCCGCTTCTGCACCACGATGAATGTGATCCCTGGCTGATAGTCCTTCTCCAGCTTTATGCAGGCCTCTCTGATGGCCAGGAGCTCATGGTGAAGAACCTGCAGGACAGAGGCAGGCGTCAGATGCCTCTTGCACACTGGAAACAGCTTTCCCAGTTTGGCCCACACTGGGTCAGGTACACCACTCTGACTTCTGACAACTGGTCTAATTTCATTCTGTTGCTGCGTTAAAAACACTGACCAAAAGCTTGGGTCAGACTTGGGAAAGAAAAGGGTTTAGCTAGCTCACATTTCCAAACCGTAGCCATCACCGAGGAAGTAAGGGAAGGAACAGAACAGAAAACAAGGAAGAACACAACTTGCAGGCTTGCTCAGCTAACTAGCTTGCTTTCTTTTAGTTTTGCTTATTCTGACTGGCCTGTAGCTCACTATGTAGACAAGACTGCCCTGAATTCAGAGATCTACTTGCTTCCACATCCTCAGTGCTGAGATTAAAGGCATGCACCAACATTCCCACCTCAGCTAGCTTTCTCAGACAACCCCGAGGCCCACTTGTCTAAGAATAGCGCTGCCCAAGTAGACTAAGCGCTTCTACATCAGTGTGAGGATGTCCCACAGACATGATACCAACAGGCTAATCTGATTGAGACGACATCTTAATTGAGGCTCCCCTTTTGCAGGTGACTCTAGTTTATACAGATTTGACAATAAAAATTATGGTCATGATTTCACATATATAGGGACCAAGGGCACACAGGTTCTAAAGTTAGAAGGTACACAAAACTGCTTAGTTTGGAATCCATAATGTTCTCAATGCTCACAAAAGAGCAAGATGAAGATGTATGGGCTCGGACACCAGGGCCATTTGCCACTTGCTGCTTACTGAGAGGAAAGGCAAGAAATGGAGCAAACGCTTGTCTGAGTCAGACCAGAACTTCCACCAGAGCACAGAACCCCACAGTACCCAGAAACACCCCCTCCTCTGTCTGTCAACTGTGGGTCCTGCACTGAAGATCTCATGTGAAGAGCTTGGTACACAAGTACCAGAAATAGTGGACTTCTGTTGTCAGGATAGCGTCTCCCCACCTTGCTCACCCTAGCCTCAAAGTCTTGGCTTGGACAATTTTCCCACTCAAGTGTTCAGAGGAACTGCATCTATCTGAATCAAAGTCTTATTATTCTGCCCTGGCTGGACTCAGAACTCAGAGATCTGCCTGCCTCTGCCTTCTGAGTACCAGGATTAGAGGCATGTGCTACCATGTCTGGCTTCCCTCGGATTTAACAGTCTCAATCAGTATACAATGGTTCAAAAATTAGAATTCTAGTGCAGAGTTGCTTTGTGGCGATTCTAATATTCTCTGAGGGTTGGAGCTGAGAATGGCAGGTCAGACCTTTCTATAAGAGAGAAGCACTGGACGCCCTGAAGGTTGGACTGGGGGGCAACACGGCTCCACATCATGAAAGTACATTGTAGAGGCTGTCACCAGAGCTCTTGCAGAACACAGCACTAGAGGCTTGGCCAGAAAGAACAGAGGGGGATGGTGTACTCCCAGGGCCCGTGAGTGTCTATTCTGAAGAGGGAAAGTTGCCGATTCTGCCCTAAATGAGGCAAATGAGCATGTACTTTGCTGCATGCCTGTGGTCAAGGCAGGCAAGTAGATTCTCCAGCACTTAGAAATGCGCAGGGAAGGTGAACTCCTCAGTCTGCCTGCCTATTCCCTGGCCTGAGGTTCTATTCTCACCCAGGTCTCCACTGCCCAAACTTATATCCAAAACTTCCCTCCTGCCTTCCCCCATCATGCGCCCTGAAACCTCATATGGCACAGACCACACCACCATCTGCCTTCTCCACTCTGAGCAGCCAACTGACAGACACAAAGAGGACGGTGCAGAGCGGCTCACCTGCTGGAACTGGCCCTCAGAGACGCCGTCTCGGTAGAAGATGATGCGGGTGGGCTTGAAGCGTGTAGATTTGTAGAACTGAATGAGCAGCTCTCGCACCATAGCAGCCAGGTCCTGGATGATCTCCTGTCGGTGCTGCTGTACGCGCACGGTGGCACAGTAGCGGTTGGGGTGTGCGTCCATGCTGCCCACGACCTGTGGGACACACAGTCAGCAGGGGACAAGGGCTCCAGGGGTCCCTCTTCTACGGTCCAGCTAGAGACTGATCTGTAAAGAAGCATCTTCTCCCAGTGTTCCTCATAGCAGAAAGTACTGCTAGGCACCTTCTGAAGATGGGATACTTGCCCCATGGTGCACAAGGAGGCGGCAATACTGAGCCCTACTGTGTTTATATAAGGTATAAGGTAGCTGACATCTGTACAAAGAAAGCAACTGGGGCTGCCTGTAGATTTTCAAGAGCAAACACTTCTTCAGACTGGCATGTATACATCTAAGTATGCCCAGACTTAGATCCTTAGGAAGGTCACAGCCCCTTGAAGCAACCTGACTGTTCATCTAAAGGAGCAACCAGAGGACCAATCAGAGCGCCATGATGCTGCCAGGGTTCTGAGGTTAGGGGGCCAAAAGTAAACTGACAGCTACAGCTAGGGCCAGCCCACTCCCAGGTTGGGGAAGGCACTTCCTTATTCCTTGAAAGCATAAAGGGAAGGGCCCTGTGTCCCTGGGAAGCAGGTGACCAGCAACTCCTCTGAGAAGTTCAGAGAGTAGTCTCCAGGCCCTTCCAGATCCCTTGTTGAAGAAATAGTTCAAGTTGGCATAAGCAGAAAAAAGTCAACATGAACAGAAACCTGTCCTATTGATTGAGAATCGTGGGCACCAGGAATAAACATAGATTTCTGTTCTTTGGAATTTAATAAGCCAGGCTCTGATCTTGGTTGACAACTCACCCCCCGTCTGGTATCAACTTAAACCAAAGCAGCTGTGTAAACTTAGGGGTTTTGCTGATAGGATCGTCAGAGGTGGCAAGACCCACCCCGAATCTGAGTCACACCTCTTAGTGGCAGCCTTTTCCTTTTTGCCTGCTTGTTGTGGGCAAGTTTGTCTATCCTGTTACTGCAGGCAGATTCTGACTTAGACCGAGACAGGCAACTCTCCAGGAGTTCTCCTGGACTCCAGCATCAAAGTGGGACTGAGGAGAAACTCAGCTTTGTGGACTAATTATTCTTGGCCTCTGTGTTTTAAGACTATATCCCCCTAAGCCAATCCAATAAACTATGTGTGCCTGGGCCACTAATGCACTTGCCTAGGCCTCCAAAGCCTGCAGAGAAGACCTGCACACAATGAGCCATAGAAAACAACGCTAACGATGATCAGGTAGAGTCAAAGGTGGCAAAAGACCTGGGCCAGACGAACTGCATTGGCTGTGCAGGTCCTGTCTGACATTAGGGATCCCGACTCTAGATCCCACCTGAAAGCCACACCCAAGAACTATGCACAGCACACATGATACAAATGGGGTCTTGTCCTATATCACATCCTACATTCTACCCTTTAAGACATTATAAACAATGATGTTAAGTCTGGTCAGCACCTACTGTATGCCAGGCACTGAGGCGACTGGAGCACACGAGACAAAGCCCAGAAAGATTAAGGTTAATTACAGGAGGGAAACAGCAGAGACTGGCTCGATGCTAAGGCTCAGCTGGGTGTGAGGCTGGTACTGCCATGCTGAGTGCCAGGTATGGGAGCCCACTCTAGCCGAGGCTGCGGCCATCTCCAGGCTGCTGTGCACAGGGCCTTTTGGTTCCATTCCCCAGGTGAGCACTTGGACAATCATCTGGAGACTGATTGTGTAGGCATTTGTGAGGAGAGGATCCATGGTTCAGACAAATGATCCACAAGAGCTGTTGTTTCCTTTCAGATGCTCAACTACCCTGGCCCCAGAAACCTGTATGTTCCGACTAGAGGGGTGGTGAGAGGACACCCTTTGCACTCTGCACTCCAAAGGGCCAAACCCTATAGAAGTTCATGCCTGGCCACCGTACATGACAGGGCAGTCTTCTGAGAGCCAAGGGAGTGGCCGGCCAAGGCTACCTTGATAGACACGAAGCCAGAGGTAATGTTCCCATCAGACGCAACACTAACATCAGGGTAGATGGCAGCCCACACACTTACGACATCATCAGCATCACCCCATACACCTATGACATCATCAGTATCACCCCATCACCTATGACATCATCAGTATCACCCCATACACCTATGACATCATCAGTATCACCCCATCACCTATTTGCCATTAGATCATGATTAGACCAACCAAGCAGGTAAGTGACTTCCATGTCTTTCTCCTTCACACACTACTGCAAACAAACCACAGACACTTGAGGGGCAAGGGTCCCAACCAAGCAACATGACATTAGGAGAGATGCCACAGGAAACCGCGGACACTCACGGCAGCAATTGAAGGTTTCTTCCCATCCCCAGCTGGTGGGTGGGTGACATCGGCTCCCAGGAAGATGACAGGCTGCTGGAACACTGGAGGCCTACAAGAAAGTGGGTGTTTGAGGCCTAGGCTTGAGACAACGCATGGATGTCTGACAACAGAAGCTATTCCTCTCCCTGTTTGGGAGGCAACCCTTGCTCTAACATGGCATTTTTCAAGAGATCTTCCTGCCTCAACCTCAGTGCCAGGATAACAGGCATGTACTACCACGCCCATCTGGTTTATGCTGGGCCTGAACCCAGGACCTTATGTATGTCATGCAAGCACTTTACCAAGTGAGACAGCCCCAGCCCCCAACAGAATCTTTATCCTTAAAGATACACACAGAAAGCCTACTGGATTCAAACAATGATGTCTGCTATGAACTTGAGAAAGAGGCCAGGAAGGCAGGACTGAGAGCTGAGTATGCAGCTGGCCTGGCTGGGTACTGGGGGTGCCTTTGTTCAAGACCTTCTACCTCCATAGGTTACTCCAGGGTCTCACCTGGCCATGACTTACTCTGTTCAAGTAGCATCTTGAGTAGTATTTTTTTTTAAGATTTATTTATTTACTTTATGTATATAAGGATGCTGTAGCTGTTTCAGACACACCAGAAAAGGGCATCTTAACCCATCATAGGTGGTTGTGAGCCACCATGTGGTTGCTGGGAATTAGACTCGGAACCTCTGGAAGAGCAGCCAGTGCTCTTAACCATGAGACATCTCTCCAGCCTGCATCCTGGTTCTTAACCACAGGGTACATTCCCAACTCCCAGCACCCTGGCCACCTCCTTTCGTGACCATCGGTTCTGGCTGGGCTGAGACCTTCAGCCTGAATGCTCACTGAGTGGTGGTATGTGTGTCGAGGGAAGGGGACATAGAGAAAGTGATAGCCCTCCATGCAGCACCCAGAAGTCCACCAGGCTTGTCCTGACTCCTGCATTGTAGGGGCAGCTTCATCTTTATTTCCATGGTGACTGCTCTTTGAGAAGTGCACACCAAGGCTGGCGGCACACCTCCACACCCATTTGACACCAGAAAACTTTGTGGCTGCCACTGATGGCCAGAGGATAATGGTATCAGCATGGCTATCAGGAAGGGGTTTACCCATCCTGTCTGTCTGCCTTCCTGCAATTTTCTTGCCCTTTCTCCCCTTTGTTTTGACACAGTCTCACATATTTCAGACTGGTCTTGGACTTCGAGTCCTGCTGCCACAACCTCTCAAATACTGACGTCATAAGAGTATGCCTCCGCACTTTGTGCCAAAAGAAACTTGATTATTCAAGAGGTGTCCCGAGACTATCACAAAGAACCAAAAGACAAGGTGACACTGTGTGCAAGGAGAGGAGGCCAGAAGGGCATCTTTCTCCCTAAGTATGTGGAGTCCAGATAATATTCTCTGTGAGACCCTAGGTCATGATTTGTGAGGTGACTTCACATTTGTGTGAAGACTGTGGCACTCAGAGGGGAGTGTGTCTATTGCACATTGCCATCTCCCAATCAAAGTCAGGCACAGTGGAGACCTGTGTGTGTGTGTGTGTGTGTGTGTGTGATATGTGGTGTGTGTGTGTGTGTGATATGTGGTGTGTGTGTGATATGTGGTGTGTGTGTGTGTGTGTGTGTGTGTGTGTGTGTGTGTGTATGTCTGTGTCTGTGTCTGTGTCTGTGTCTGTGTGTGCGGTGTGTGAGACCAGCAGGATTTCTCCTCAGCACCCACTCAGGGTAAAACTATGTAAGAAAGAATCCTATGTGTTAAGCATGTGGATCCATGCAGTCTTTCCAGGGAGAGGAGCAAGTGTCCCTTTCATCTCCATTGTGGTTGCAACCACCCCTGGGGGGGGGCCCTGCACCCAGCCTCAGACTTAGGTGCCACTTCTCAGACACAGGTAGTCTGTGGCACTGTGGTCCTGCCAACCACACTCGAGATGCCTGTGCCCCTTGGCCTCACTCTCCCTGCTGAAGGTGAACTGAGTAGTACACCCAAAGATCCTGATCACTGCCCTGCCACCCCGGCCACCAGGTACAGCCATGTAGCAGCTGTATTTCTACATGGGTGGATGTGACAAATGTGTCACAAGCCAGGCACACCTGCGCAAAGCTTCCCATGAGCCCAGCCTGCTGGTAACTCCCAGGTTCTTTCTAACTCAACCCAGCTGCCATGGCAACAAGCTTTCCCTTTCAAGGTCTCCAGTGACTTCCCTATCACTGGGTCCAATCATCAGACCACACAGTGCGGCATATTGGCATTTTGTGATGCAAGACATACTTCCTTGGGTGCCATGACTCAAGTGCCTCCCCTCCTTGCCTTCTCTTCTCTCTATTCCCAGCATCCCTGAGCTTTCACCCTGGGCACAGGGCTCAGATCTCCTTGGCACTCACTCAAGGATGCTCACCCATCTCATGGTTCCTGTGCTTTCCCAGAGCTCAGTGCCCCAGCCCAAGCTACCCCTCCTTCAGGAAGGGCCCTGTGTTTGACACTAACTAGACCAAAAGCCCAGACAACCAGCTGCCTTTCCTCCCCTTTAATCTCTCCAATCTAGTCCACCGTCCTTATCTCCAAAGATTCAGGGCTCCTCAGCGCCAGTCCCCAACATCGGCCTGGCAGAGACTGACACAAGAGGTCTCCCAAGTCTGCTCCACCTAAAGCCACAGCCAGCCCCCCACGGCACAGGCCTGCCCCTCATTCTCAGTTTCTACAGACAGTTTCCTCAACCAAAGCTATCACTGTGAGGGCTGGAGAGATGGCTCAGTGGTAAGAGCACCGACTGCTCTTCCAGAGGTCCTGAGTTCAATTCCCAAAACCACATGGTGGCTCATAACCATCTGTAATGGGATCTGATGCCCTCTTCTGGTGTGTCTGAAGACAGTTACAGTGTACTCACATACATAATAAATCTTTTTTTAAAAAGCTATTACTATGACCACTCTCTTCTGCCTCAACTGCAGGTCCACTGTTCAAGGAGGGGCAAACAGTAACTTGGGCCTTGACCTCTAATACCCAGGGTAGCATATCTGCCTTGGGTGAGGAAGACACAGTTCCGCGTCTCCATCCCTTAGCCTTGTGGAGCATGTTGGCAGCCAGCACTTGGCCTAATAAGTTCCTGGACCAGGCAGAGGACCCATCAATTGTGGCCCCTACAGAGAATTTCTAGCCCAAGTACTATGATCTTAGCAGCAAGCTACCAGCCCTGGGTGAGCAGAGTGGGAAACACTAGAGTCTACACTGCAGTAAAGCTCCAGGGACCAGCTGACCAGACTTCCAAGTCTGTGGAAGCCCATTTCCTGACCTGTCCTGGGCCACTCACTCTCCTTACCCTCCAGTGGAGATTGCTGGCCTTGGCACAAAGAGTGGGGTGGCAATGGCCCCACACCAGCCTTCAACTATTAGGGAGCCCAGTCCTAACAGTCACCCATCCCCGATGCCCCTGGCTCTGAGGGGTCTGGGACTTATGCCCACATGAACTACCTGTGAGTACCTCTCTACTGAGCCAGCTGGTGTATGTGCAGGGTGTGGCCACCTCACCTGCCCTGTGGCAGCAGGATGTTGTTGACTCCTCCCAGTTTGACATTGATCTTTAAGCAGAGATTGGATAGGGTCTGTGGCGTGGTCCTCTGCACGTTCTTCATCTGGACACACTGCGTGGCCATGCCCAGCACCGTGTCTCCCACACGCTTGACTTCCGCTGTGGAGCAGAGGTGCACATGTCACAACATGTCCCAAATAGAAGCAGCTGTCCCCTGCCCCGTGGACTGCACTGGTGCGGGGCTCAGCCATGGCAGCTGCATCAGGCGCCTGCAGTCGGCCTGTGCACGATGCTGGCAGATGGAGGGCAGAGCTCCTGGCTGAATCCTGCTTTAGTGCTGCCAGGCACCTGTGCCTGTCTCCCTCAGGACGGGAATCTGGAAGCACATCTCACACCAGCCATTTGTGATCTGGGGCCCAGGGTGGGGTGAGCAGAAGCCGGCTATAACTGAGGCTTCATCATTCCTCAGCAGAAATGACACCTCATGTTAAGCAAATGCCTGGGTAGCTAAAAATAAAACCACCGGCCTCCTCAAAACCCTTGGCAAACACAGAACATCAAAGTGCCGTGGGGATCCACACTCCTCCATTTCCAGATTCCTTCCCGGAGCAGCTGGTCATTGCTCTAAGGACTGTTCTAGAAACCCGGACCCCAGGGACAATGCTCATTCCATCCAAACACCACTGCACGAGCAAGCCTGCTTTGAACCTGGAGGGGGAAAGCACGGCGGCCGTGGGTCTGCAGTCTGCCTGTGGTTAGACAGGACAGACCCCTACTAGTAACAACCATTAAGAATCCCAGTTGCTTTCTGACTCCTGCACCACCAGATCTCACACCAACACCCTTTTGCTGAAAGCCTCTGGGGACGGACAGCTCTCACCCTGCAGATCTGTCGGTATGACCGCCCTGCCCCGCTGAAGGCCTCCTGAAAGGAAGGCTGTACCTGATTCATTCCCTCTTCTCTCAGCATCATTGGGCTTCTCCACTGATGAAATGAGCAACTACCGTCTAACCAACAGAAACCCAGCCTTGTCTGGGCTGGTGGCAGAGACCAGACGTGCTGACTGAGGCCTAGGGAATCAAGAGTCAGTGGGGCCTCCTCAGGGAACACTGGCATAGCAGGGGACTCTCTCATCTGCCAACACTCCTGCCACAGCATGACTATCAAACCAACCCTCAAGTCAAATTATGGGCTGTAGCTGGCTGTTGCTACTTCGTGGTTTCTTTTTTCCCCACCCTTTATTCACTGGTCTCCCCCCCTATCACTAGATAGGAGAGAAAGGATAGTAGGGACAGAGAGACTCCTGAATCCAATTTATTTCCTTTTGTTTCTATTGACCATGACCACTAATAATCTGCACCCGACCTCCCTAAACGACCAATAACTACAAACGCCATCTCTTGGGGTGTTGGTGTCAAAACAAAGGAGAACATTTATCCATTCCTAGAATTCCAAACATTGGGCAACTGCAGAAACTATCTGCAGCTATGGGCCACCGGGACTTGCTAGATACCTGGGACTGGGGCCTCATTCAAGACAACAGTGACAATGGCCTGGAAAATGGACTAGAGTAACCTGACCTCCCTCTCCCCTTTCTCAGGCTCAGGAATGAACCCACCACTCAGTTCAGTCCACACAAAGGGGAACAAGCAAATCACAGCCACTGGAACCCCCTCGACTCCCAAAGGCCTACAGATGGCTGACACCTACCGTACACAGGAGTCTTGCCAGGCAGGATAACCACCACCAGCTGGAGACCAGCGTATGTGTTCTTCAGGTGTCGGAACATGGGTTCCACACTGTCTGCCCCCTGTGCGTATTTACAGAAGCAGGGCTGACCCTGGATAGGCATCCCAGCATCTCTTGAGATCTTCCTCAGTTGCTCTGTGAAGGACCTGAGGGGAAAAGCCACTTGGCTAAGATGTACAATATATGGAAAGGAAGTCATATCCTTTCAACCAGGGGTTCTGAATACAGTTTAATAAAGTCAAAGGGGTGGGGAGAGGATTTTAAGTGCTTGCCTAGCACGCCCAAAGTTTGATCCCAAACACTGGATATTGCAGGTATGGTAATCTTAGCATTTGGGAGGAGAGGCAGGAGGATCTATAGTGCAAGGTCATTTAAAACTACACGATGAGTTTGAGGCTAGCCTGAGATACACAAGATTCTATCTAAACAAAGCAAAAACAAACAAAGAGAATTATGTTTTTTATTTGCTTTTGGTAGCTTAGACTGGCCTCAAACTCAGGATTCTGCTGCCTCACCCCTCTGGGGGCTAGGGTTGGGGGATAGGCACCATGCCATGCTAGAATTTAATCTCAGGCATTAACCCATGAAGGGGGTGAGTGCACCACAAACCCATGGAAGGCCCAGGGATAATTGCTGGGATAAAATGGCAGATATAAGTGCCTGCTTGCTGCCTTTCTGTAGTGACACAGTATGGCTCTTTTGGGCCACACAGGCCTACTAAGCAACTCTGTTAGGGCTCTGGTAAAATAAGGGACACCTTCAGCTGCCGTATGGGTTTTCCCTGCTGTTCTGGTGGGTATAGCTTGACCGTGGAGACACAGACCCAGAAGGAAACAGAACAGGTGGCAGTCAAGCAAAGCCAGCATTTGGACTGCAACAAGACTCAGGGGGCTGAGAAGACTGGCTATGTTCAGAGTAAAAACATCCAACCAGCAGCCAAGGTGAGGACATTTAGTTCCAACCTAGTGGAACAGAGTTCACCTCCCATGCGCTGCACTTACAGAATGCACATATGTGTACCTGCAGTCACACCATCAACAGGTAGGTGTGCCTGGGGATAGAGACCAAAAATAGAAGATGGGCAGAAGTTGGTCAGCATCTAGCCTCTGCTCTGACTTTTCTCTGGGCTCCTGGCTCGTTCTCTCAGAAGCACAAGCAAAAGCTACACCAGTGTAGAATGACAGCCTCTATCCAGTGAACTCAGCCCTGCGTAAGACAGCTTCACCAAATAGCCTCTTGTTGGGGTGGTAGTGTTACAGCTATTCTCTGCAGGTTTTGGGGTGCCCCCTTCACTGCCCCCAGACAGGTAAGAACCAAATGTCTTATTTCCCCTCTAACCTTGGAACACGAGTAAAAACCCTGTGAGCTCTAAGGTACAATCTTGTTGGCACTGGTCAAGCTTAGTTACTTGCCACTGGCCCAACACTCAGTGTTCTGGGCAGAGGAGCGGGCCTCTGCAGCTCACTGTATCAGTCCTAAGCTACAGGGAAGGTGGCTGGGAGCAGTTAACCCACTCCTGATGGGTGAACTGTAACCCGTCCCTCCCCTGGAGAGCAGCCACTGAAGCCCACCACAATACTGACCTCTTCTACTGTCGCTTACCACCCAGTTTTCAGTTTCACTTCTCATTTAATTCACTGAAACGTCACAGTAGCACCAGCACAATGGCTTAATGAGAAAAGGGGGCACCTGTAATCCCATCAATAGCGGAGGCAGAGGCAGGTAGATCTGTGAGTTCAAGGCCAGCCAGGGCTACATAGTTGAGTTCTTGGACAGCCAGGGCTACAGACAGAGACAGTAAAATGTGTTGTTTCTACAGTCTGAGTCCACCGACTATGTCCACCCTCTGCTTCCATGGCGACTGATTTATTTTAACTCAGGTACTGTTTTCTCTCACAGCTAACCTTGGCCTCACCACATTTCATAAATGGGAGTCACCGTGAGCGAGTGCTCTCTGTTAGAGAAAGGCTGCCAGCCACTGGTGTCGGAACCCCAGTGACCCATCTGACTAACAGAAACAAGGCCAGGCACATGGAGGCCTCAGGCAGGCTTACTTGAGATGGACTTCTGTACACTGGCGCTGGGGTGCAAAGCAGGCGATGGCCCACACCTTGATCTCGATGCCCGTGTGGAACTGCTTGTTTCTCATGTCCCACACACCCTGGACAGGGGTGGCAATCGCTTTGTTCTGCAAATACAAAGTAGTTCAGTGGGGAACAAATGAAAATGTTCTTGCTGCTGGCCCTCCTGACCACAAGGACTCCTAAAGCACCACATCACAACGGGTGTGTTGTCTCCACGTCTCTAGCATTCCTTAGCACTATAAGCAACCCCCACAACACATGCAGAATGGTGGGTTCTGAATGGACGTGGCAAGCTGGATGAGAAATTAACAGGAGCAATGATGAGCCCTAGATGGGTAGAGTGAAGGGTCAGACGGACGGGTGAATGTGGGGAATAAATGAGTGGATGCGAAGGACGCATGAGTAGAGCTGGATGAAGGTACCAAAGGATGGGTGAGTGGATGAGGTTGAGTGTGGTCAGATGGATGGATGGGAAGGGACAATGGGTGAGCAGAAGGGTGGAGAGGTGGAGGGATGATGAGTGGAGTGTCACATAGATGGATGGGAAAGCACAGATGGATGGGTAAATAGATGGGTAAGAAGAGTCAGACGCCATCTCCAAAAACTCTTCTTTAACAACAAAGTGAACTTAGAAACACTGAAAACAATGTGTGAACTTTTAGAAGATGCAGGAAGGTAGAAACTTGGGTCATGCACAGGCCAATGGATGGGCGGGCGGGCGGGCGGGCAAGCTCATACATGCACACATGCCACCTGTCTGCACTTACCCTGCCCCCGTAGAGGATGGAGGGCGGCTGCAGAACCCGCCCTGTCACATCTGTCATCTCATCTTTCACCATGATCCCAAATTCACGAACATACGGGTCTGTATTGAAACTTGCACTTCGCATCTTGAGTAAGGAAAAAGAGGAAGACAGGTCAGTGGAGGCCATCTCTGCTCAAAGTACAGGCATGTGTGTTGGGGGAGGGGGAATCCTTGAGTACCCCATTCTGGAGAAACCCAGGGACCCAGTGCTCACCAATTTGCTGATCTCCTCTTGCCGATCGGGCGCTGACCTGGCAGTTGCTCTGATCATGGTTGAGGTCTGATTGTCTGTTAATTTTTTTATACATCTCTGTCCAGCAACTATGTTACAGACCTACAAAGAAAACACATACAGGTCAACACATGAACTGTGCCTGTGACTAGGGGCTATAGGGAAGGAGTTTTCAGAGGCTGGGCACCCAAGCCCGAGCCCTGGGTAGTGGTGGAGTCACTCTGAAGCCTACCGTTCACAACAGAACTTGTAGGTGACCCCCTCGGCCTTGATGGCACTCTGCTGGGCTTGATCTATACATAGTGAGTGGTTCACATCTGTTGTGCTGGCTAATTTAATGTCAATCTGACACAAGCTATAACCATCTGAGGGGAGGGAACCTCAACTGAGAAAATGCCTGCATAAGACTAGGAGGCTGTAGTCAAGCCTGCAGGGTATTTTCTCAATTAGAGATTGATGGGAGAGCCCATCCCATCCTGGGTGACGTCACCCCAGGCTGGTGGTACTGGGCTCCACCAGAAAACAATCTCAACCAGCTTTTGGGATCAAGCCAGTAAGCAGCATTCCCCCCCGCCCCCCCAAACACCTGCATCAGCTCCACCCTCCAGGTTTCTGCCCATTTTGGGTTCCTGCAATGATTTCCTTAGAAGCCGAACAGTGATGCTGAAGAGTAAATGAAGTTTACTCTTTCCTCCCCGAGGTGCTTAAGGAAGACATTCATTATCCCAGGACCTGAGGCTGAGACAGGTAGGACCTCTGAGCAGGGAGGGGCAGCCTGGTCTACAAAGAGAATTTCAGGCCAGCAAGGGTTACGTAGGATCTAAGTAACACTGTGGTAGGTAATCCCACCCAAGCTGCTAATTTCATTCCATTTTAGGGGAAGGAATACACAAGGGGGACAAGTCTCAACAATGCGTGAATTAGCTGAGTCCTACACATCAGGGAGGCTGGGCTGATTTGGGCTTCTTCTCCCCAGTCGGTAAGTAGTGCAGAGACTTACCTCCAAAGGAAGGTAGGTGTGTTTCTGCTCTTGTCCAACTTGTAAACATGGGAGGTGGGGGTAGCGCAGAACCAGCTTGTGCCTGTCCTTGAAGTACTGAGCCACTGTACACTCCACTGTCTGCCCACTCTCCTGCTGCAGTGGGAACCTGTGGAAAGAGGTGACTCAGGAAAGAACTTTCCAGGCTCCCTGGACACTGGACCTTGCCAGGGGCGAGCATCCATGTTGTGCAGGAAGCAGATGCTTCAAGACTATTCAAGAACCCCTCAATTCTCAGGCTGCCTACAGGTGTTTCTTCATTTCCCAGACCCACGCAAAGCAACACAGCAGACACCTAATACTGGTAAGGTGACACCCTCTGCTCCCCTGGGTGTGCGGGATTTCTTTGTTGGAATGTACACTTGTTTGTATAAGATGTTTTTACCCATTTTATGTATATGGGCATTTGTCTGCAGAAGAAGGTATGGGATGTCTTAGGACCACAGTTCTAGACGGTTATGTGATATTAGGAAGTTGAATGAAGAACTTCTGGAAGAGCAGTCAACGTCCTTAGCCATTGAGCCATCACCCACCTTCCACATTTTTTCCCTAAATCATTTTGTGGGCCATACATGCCTTAAACCCCAGCACCCGGTAAGCAGAGCCATCTTTGTGAGTAGTTCCAGGCTAGCCTGGTCTGCACAATTGAGTCCCCGACTTAAAAACATAACAGAACAGGGGCTGGAGAGATGGCCACTGCTTTAAGAAACTGGCTGCTTGCAGGGGACCCCGGTTTGATTCCTGGCATCATACAGTAGCTCACAGCTACCTAGAAGTGCCACTCCAGGGAATCTGATGCTCTCTGCTGACCTCCACAGGGACCAGGCACACACGGTGAAAAGATACATACAGGCAAAACAAAAAAAAAAATCAACTTACTATACTTTAAATGCGTGTGCACACGTGTGTGCAGGTACCATGGGGGCACATAGGACAGCACTGCAGCTGGAGCTATGGGAGGCTGTAAGCTGCCCAACATGGGTGCTGGGAGCCAAGAGCAATACACACTATAATCTTAACCACCTAGTCATTTCTCTAGCCATGGAGTCCATGTGTATGAGTGTGAGTGAGCCACAGAGGCCGGCCTGAGACTGAAAGGAGGGCTGGCTGTGTGGCTGCCTTACGTTTGGTGACTGGCAGGCCGCCGGGTCACATTGCAGACACGGTATTTCCTCTTCATCTGACCACAGTGCGTTATCTCCACCTTTAGACCTGGGGACAGACATCAGGTATCAGAGCTACTCTTGTTACACACTTACAGCCCAAGGCACACACGGGAGCTTTGACCACAGGCCATGAGGTTCTCGAGCTGAGGAGTAAGAAACGTGGACTGACCACAGAACATGGTGGCTGGATACGCCTCACGCAGAGAAGCCTTCTGCCAGGAAAACTCAGTACACGAGACTTGGGTGCCACTACCACCCTTCATGGTACCTTACGTTTGTGGACCAAACAGCACACCCACCCACACGGTTGTACTCATTAGAGTCATGGGCCCTCTCTGTGCATGGGTCCCAACTGACTCAGAGTCTGTCTCACGGCTCACTCTGCCCACAGCCCGCACCTGCCCCAGGAGCGGGGGTCCCACCCCCTAGCCTGTGTGCAGGGTGGTTCTTTACCTTTAATTTCTTTGGTAAACTTTACCCTTTGGGAATCTGTCAGAGGTTTTTGTTGTTCTTCAATACTTTTAAAATCCAACACTTCACAAACAAACTCGATCACTGGCTGTGCCTTGTAAAATGCTGTTGCTGATACTATGTGCAGGAAAAGGAAGAGACAAGAGAGTTTAACGGAGGCATCTGGAGTAATCCATACAACTAATCAGTAGCTGCTCAGGAGGCCCAGGACCGCTCTTCCTCTGTGGAGCGCCCCTTGACGTCTTGATGAAAAAACCAATGTCCACTATGCCCATGGCTCCACACTCCAAGGGAGGCACTGACCCCAGAGACTCCATGCTTCCTCTAGCCATGGGCAATGGTAGGGGATTGGCTGAATCTGAAGTGACTAGAAGAATTACAGGGGTCTTGAGCAAGTCTGGCATGGTAGGGGGTGTCCAGGACCTTGGATCGGGTCAGGTTTTCTGGCCACCTTCAGCTAGAGGTGTTTCTGAAGTGTTCCGTTCATGCAATTCTTTTGCAATCAAGGTGCATCCGACTGAGATGTGCCCTCCAGGGCCTTGCTGGGGATACCTGTAGGAACTTACTGCTCCTGCTGTCAGTCTCTGCCGGAGGGAAGAGGACTCAGCACAGAGTATGACCTCGAGGCTCCTGAAGCACGGGAAATAGGGGGACGACAATGTCCCCCTATCATTGAAAGCTAAATGGATTGTGAGGGCTCTGAGATAGCCAATGACATTTCTGGAGGAAGTCAATCCCCGGGGGTGTGCCCTTAGGAATGCACCTTGTCCCTGGCCCCTTTCTATCTCCTCGCTTCTTGCCACCATGAGATAAGCAGCTATGCTCTGTCACAGCCTCTTTGCCATGGTGCTTGGCTTCAGAATGATAGCATGACTTACTGAGGACTGAGAACTCTGAACCCGAGTTAATCTTTACTGCTTTAAATGGTTTCTTCTACGTACTTGTCATAGCAATGATAGGTCTAATACACTCCAAGGTTGGAAGACCACTGGGCCATGGCCACCCATTGGCACCTAATAGTGCCTTTTCCTTAGTTCAAGCAGGGGAGAGAAGGAAGGGTGTGGCCCCAGCCCCACACCCGGGGTGCTCCAGTAGTGCAAATGGCCTAGTTAGTACAGGTAGCTCTCCAGACTGGCTAAAGGGTCCCTGGGAGTGGAGCACTCCAAGGGCTTTGATGCCCAATTAGGAACTACCTCGACACCAAAGAGATGATCAACACAGGCTGGTGTCACCTCAAAGCCCTGCATGCTTTCAAACCTCTGCCCATTTCAGTGGGGGCTGCATGGGCCCCGTCCACCCTGCAGGGAGCCCATGGGCTTCTCTTACCATCGATGTTCAGCATCATTTTCCAAAGAGAAGGTCGGACGGACTGATGGAAGCCAAACCACACTTCTCTGCCCCCTCCCAGAGGGTTGGAACAGCCTTCCGATGCAGTGAAGAAGGAACGGCCAACAGGGGTGTACCTGCAACAGGGATAAGCCCTCTTCTAATCGGGTGAAATAGCTCATCGTCCCAGTCTAGCAGGCATACCTACGCTCAGAGACCGCTCTAGGTTTTCTGCTTTAAAGTCATGTTCCTTACATGGAGTGGTAGCCTGCATTCCCTGTGCTAGCAGTAGCCCTATAGACTTAAAGACTGTCAAATGTTCAAATACAGAACTGACAGAGTGTAAGGGGCCAGGCTCATGGCTTGGCATCAGTGTGAGACATGCCCCACTATACTTCTAGCTCACAAACTCATCACTCCACACATGCAGGGCACTTTCCTTGCCAATCTCGAAAGGACAGAGTTAATAAGGGAGCAGGCTCTGCCTCCTGCTGGGGCCCATGGCAGATCTAGCTGGTCTTCTACTCTCCCCCTCATCCTTATTTCCATCGTTCAGTGCACAGAGCTGGCCACATCCCTTCAAGTCTTCCTCATCCAGGGTTGTGCTATGCAGGTAGCAGCAGTTCAATGCTAGCTGGGTAGAATCCTCGTGGCTACCAGGCAGAGGCAGACAGAGCAGCCCAGCTCTAAGTCACAGGGTTGCCATTTCTCTGCGTGGCTGTGGACCACCATGTAGCTCCCTGTTTACTCTAGCTTCTTTCAATGACAGGAAACAGAGGCAGGAGGCTGTGGACAGCTCCCTGTTTTTGGAGCCTGAGCTCAGCTGTGAAAAGATCCAGAAGGCCTGCAGGCCAGTTATGCACACAGATGACCTGAGCTACAGACCGCCTATCTGCTGTAGACACACCCTCCATGCACCCTCACCTACATCCAACTACATGTAGGCAGTGTCAGCACCAAAGGTGGGACACAGAGGTGGCACTGTGCTTGTTAATGAAATCACGGAGTGTGTCCTTTTTACTTTCTGCCTGTGCTTGTTAATCCTGTTACATCTTGACACTCCTGATTGTAAAAATGAGTGGAAATAATCCAAAGGAATTCAGGAGGAGGAAACCATAGGAATTCCCGCTGCTCATCTAGAAGTATAGACAATGTGTCCAGAGAGATGGTTCAGGGGGTAGGGGTGTTGGTAGCCAAGCCTGGTGACCTGAGTTCCATCTCCAGGATCCACATGGTGGAAAAAGGAACTGACTCCTAACAAGCTGTCCCCTGACCTACACACACACACACACACACACACACACACACACACACACACACACATGCACGCACGCATGAATAAAGTAAATATTGGTTTGTCTTTTAAACTATAGGCAAGATTTTATTAATTGCCATTTTAGGGTATTTCTGTACCTACCTGCCTCCCCCCATCAACACTTCTTAGCAGAGAGAAGCAGGACAGGGGCCAGCTGAGCGGTGACAGTGAGCTCTGGGTTAAAGTCTCCCTATGCCTAATGTGTAAACACGAAGCCAAAGGAACACTCAGTTTTCCCCAGAGCACAGAGGAATCAGTCGCTGGGCCTAAGCACGCAGCTCTCTTTCGGATTCTTACTTCTGATGTCGTAGGACCATTCTCACCATTCCTGAGGTCCTACTATGTGCTCTGTGTGAAAGCCAAGTTCAGATGTAGCTCCCTAGCCTTGATGCCATGTGCTACTGGTGCAACACTCTGTTTGGCAACTGGGAAGATGACAAACCACTGAAATGATCTTGTCTCCTGCTAGGATAGCAAAGGGAGGTCCTCTAATGAAGCGGGCTGATGCCTTGAGGCTGGACATTGTCATACACGCTGCGGAAAAGTCTCCCAAGGATGGACATTAATTAAGCATAGTGTTGGTGGCCAGTGTGCTGTCCAAGAGCTGCTCCAGACTGCACAGGATTGTGTGAGTTCACAGCCAGAGAAGTAAACCTTCTACATACACCGAGGCAAGGCCACTAGTGACAGCTCTAACATTATCACCTCCCATCGCAGACTGTTTGCCCCACAGGCTACATGTGTGACAGTCACCACTGGCTCCTCCCTGCCTTGGTCAAGGTCTCAAGCTTTCTGTGAACACTCAGCTCCAGCTTGTGGTCTTTGTCCCCACCCACCTGAAGCCCTCACCTCATGGATGGCAAGTGCCTCATGACAACGTCCAGGGCCTGGATCGTCTCGAAGGGGACGCTGGGCAGCCGCCCCGAAAGTGCATCGTGTAACGCCTGCAAGCTCACGCAGGATACCCACTTGATGGATACCTTAAAGATGCGATCTTTGCCTTCTCCTGGCAGCGTGACCTCCAGTTCCACCTGCCAAACCAAAGCACAAAGGTCAGTATCTCCCGCACACATGTGTGGAGGTCTACGGTAGGTGTCTTCCTCAGCGGCTTCCCACTTTGCAGTTTCCATCTCTCTTTGAACCTGCTGCTTATTGATTAGGCTAAGCTGATTAGGCAGTGAGCCCAAGGGATCAGAACCTGGTGCTGAGGACAGAACTCAGGTCCCCATACTTCAGGGACAAGCTCTTCACCCAAAGACACACTTCCCCAGACTCAGTTTTCTTTACTTTTAACAAATGTGCAATCACACAGCTGTATGAGGTCAGTGACCAGCATACGGACACTCATGACTCCCCAAAACATGCCCACTTCTCCCATAACACTTGTTCAGTCTACCCAGATCTCAGTGTCCACAGTTGAGTCACCACCATCTATGATAGTGTATCACGACTGTGGCCTACAAACCAAGCACTCAGGCGATGCTCAAAGTGGCTGTTTTCTGTTGCTGACAAGCCCCAAGGGGTCTGGAGTACTCTATCCTCAGGATGGGTTCACTTCACCCTGCTATATGCATCGCCACAGACACTGAGCTGGCAAACAGTCCAAGGCCCCAGGGCCAGGAAAAGGCAGAAAGGGGACTGGGTTTCAGACTGGCCAATGCCACTACCCAGGAGAAACAACTCAGATGTGTGTCCAGAACCCAAGGATGACTGGCATGGTACCAATCAATCTAGGTAGGGTGAACTGGCTATAGACTCAACCTCTGAGGACACGGACACCGAGCCATGCAGCCCTCGTTTGGACAACTTTGCAAGAAGAAATCAAATTGAGAGCAAATTATGTACATTTTGGAACCTCACACCACTAAGAAACAAAGAGAGGAGAAAGCCACACCCTGACACAAAGAAGCAGTGTCTGGGGGAAGTTGTGAACATACAGGAGCAGCTGTGTCTTCAAGGTCTCCCTGTCCTCAGCTGCAGGGCCATTGACCCCCATCCCCATAGAAGAGTGATGGCGCCAGCAGGTGTCTGGCATCACAAGCGCTATGCTGGCCAGAGGGACAGCTGCAGGGCTTGGTGCCATGCATCCTTTTCTGACAGGGACATACAGGTCACGTCCTGTTTCAATGCTGCCTAATGGGCTGCTGCGACTTTACATGGCAATCTTCTGGGAAAACAAGTCACCGCCTGTGCTGGATAGGCTTTTTGGTTTTTTTTTTTTTGTTTGTTTGTTTGTTTGTTTTATTTTGTTTTGTCAACTTGACACAACCAGAACCACCTGGGAAGAGGGAACCTCAACTGGCTTGTGAGCATTTTCTTAACTAAAGATTGATGTAGGAGGGCCAAGCCCACTTTGAGTGGAGCTTCTCTTGGGCATGTGGTTCTGGGGTATACATAAAAGCAAACTGAAGGGGTTGGGGATTTAGCTCAGTGGTAGAGCGCTTGCCTAGCAAGCGCAAGGCCCTGGGTTCGGTCCCCAGCTCCGAAAAAAAGAAAAAGAAAAAAAAAATATCTAAAAAAAAGTAAACTGAAAAAGCCAGTAGTGGTTCGTGCTCCTTCTGGTCCCTACCTTAGTCCCTCCAGGTTCCTCACTTGTTTCCCTCAATAATGCACTGCATCCTTTTAGTCTAATAACCCCCACCCCAAATTGCTTTTGTTTTTATCCCAGTAACAGAAATTAAATGAAAATAGAAATTGGTATCAGAAGTGGGGTGTTGCTCTGACAGACCTGACCATGTTACTCTTTTGGAAGGTTTGAATAGGAATGGTCCCCACAGACTCACGTGTTTGAATGCTTGGCCCATAGGAGTGGCACTATGAGGAGATATGGCCTTGCTGAAGTAGGTGTGGCCTTGTTGGAGGAAGCATGTCACTGTGGAGGCAGGCTTTGAGGTCTCCTATGCTCCAGCTAAACTCAGTGTGGCACACAGTCTCCTCCTGCTGCCTTCAAATCAGGACTGTACAACTCTCAGCTCCTTCTCCAGCAACATGTCTGTCTGCATGCTGCCATGTTCCCCACCATAATGATAATGGGCTAAACCTCTGAAACTGTAAGTCAGCCCCAGTTAAGTGTTTGCCTTCATAAAAGTTGCCTTGGTCAGAGGGTCTCCTCACAGCAATAAAACCCTAAGACATCAGGACATGTAAACCTAAGTAAACCTTTTCCCCTCCAAATCATGGCATTCTCCTTCTTGGATATGGTATTTATGATCAACACTTTTATCAGAACTAGTGCATTTGTGAAGTGTGCAGAGGGTTCAGAAGTACCCTGGCAGGTGACAAGGCAGAGATACAAGCCTAGCAACATGTCTCAGGTACAAACACCACAGGGACCCCTTAGGGATGCCCGTGGCTGCCTCCTGAGCCTCCCTTCCCAGAGCCCACTGGCTACTAGCCAGGGACTCCCACGAGCTGGTCCACAGCCACAACTACTATCTAGGAAGGGGATATACTCCACTCTCCCTGGCCCAGGAGGCAGCAGCTCAGAAGCTATAACCTGCAGACAGCTGATAAAAGAAGGTGCGGCTAGACACAGCCAAGAACAGCCAGGGATAATATATCAAACATGGTTTTGGTGAAAAGAGACTGAGGGTGTCAGTACCAAATTTAGAGCAACCAGCATCTAACTTTTCAGTTCTGTCCCATGTCAAAGTGAAGCCATGGGCTTGGTAGACACAAGTACTCTTGGCCCCAAGGAGCTGTTTTCTTCCCACATGGGCTGGCAGCAAGGTGGACGCCTATGGAGAGCATGAGCTGAGCTCTGGGGAGACTGCTCCTTAGGAAGGTGATGTACACACAGTAATATGACCATATCAGACATCACAGTCCCCACTGAGCACTAGGTAGAGGCTGAGCTAACAGATTCAAGGGGAGTCCTTTCTTACTAAGAGGACAAAAAAGAAAAAAACCGAAGACAAAGCTTTGCTGGTAGTAAAACAAAGGGAAACTATTTTTGATTGGCTCAGAGGGAGAACCTCATGCCAGCTTGTCTGAAAACACTGACACTGGTGACTGGGATTAAGTTGCAAGGGACTAACTGCCATCTCCAAATGCTCTGTGTGTGGGCTAGCACAGGCAACTAACTGTACCCATTACACCTGCCAGGGACTTACATGTCTGGGCAGTGGGCAATGGGCTCTTCAAACCATGCTACTCACACTGCAGTGTGGGACTGGAGAGGGGCACATGAAGCTCCCAGATGCAGGATGAAAGCCCACACTGCAGCTGGGACCTGAGGTGTACCACACAGGAGAGGTGGGGCTGCCTATCCTGCCTGCTGCATGCTGCACTCTGCACTAGAAAGGTAGCTGGGCTGACAAGGTGAGGAGGCTTTGTTAGGCCCCATTACTAGGAAAGGCACACACACTCCGTCTCTGTTCATTCCAGTCTGGGCTGTTAGCTCAGATTATCTACATCTGAGCATCAGAGACGCCCCATCCCGCCTTCAAGACATTTCTCTTCACGCTCCTCCCAGTGTCTAATTATAAATTTGTACCGACAAAACTGTGAATAAACTCCTTATGCTTTTCTTTCTTATAGAGCTTTAAATAAAAACAAATGTGTAAATTAAACACAAAACCTTAAGATCAATAAATCTCCAATTCACAGTACGTGAATTTGCCAGGGAGAGCCTGCTCAGTTCATTCACACCCAGTCCTGGGATTTCCTCCAACTCGGAACCCTACGCCCATTATCCGTTCCTGGAGTGGCAGTGACAACCCACGTGCCACTGGGGGATGGGGGTTGGGAGATCAGAACACGACACACAGAGCTGTGTAGTCATTGGCCCTCTCCCTGCCCTAACAGTGTGTTCCTGTCAGCCTGGTGAGTCGAAGCAGAGCCACCAGGTATGACGACTGCCTGGCTCCAATGGGAATACAGATGGGCACAAAGGAGGCAAGACACACGGTCACTTAGCAACGCAGCCTTTTTTTTCAGGCCTGCAGGAAATGTGCCATCCCTTCATTCTCAGACTGTCAAAGTCTGGACAGAAGCTTTATTACTTTTTAAATAAAGTCCCGATAAGGCTAAAAATAATAAGGGAAGGTAACTATTTTCTATGGTTACCACACCAGGTTGATTCATCTTCTTCCTCCTCACTCTAGAGGAGGATACTGCAGCACATCCGCTTTTACACACACACACACACACACACACACACACACACACCACACACCCTCACCACACCACCTCATACACACACACACACACCACACACACTCACACACACTCACCACACCACCTCATACACACACACTCACCACACACACTCACCACACACACTCACACTCACACACTCTCTCACACACACTCACACTCTCACACACACACTCACACTCTCTCACACACACACTCACACTCACCACACACACTCACACACATTAACCACACCACCTCACACACACACTCACCACACATACTCACACCCACACACACTCTCACACACACTCACACAGTGTGTGTAGTGGTCTGTGGGTTGTACTTGGGAGTGTTTTGTATTTGAGCAGCCTCACTGCAAACCTCAGTACACCCCACACACCTCATCATGAAGCCCACACAGAGCAGCCACCCATGCCTCCCAGATGAAGTGATCTTCTACATCAGAGGAAAAAGGAACCTTGAAACATATCTGAATCTCACCCAAAAGCTAGACTGGGCCCCAGCACACGTAGCCTCACC
Organism: Rattus norvegicus; assembly: GCF_021556685.1. Taxonomy (NCBI): domain Eukaryota; kingdom Metazoa; phylum Chordata; class Mammalia; order Rodentia; family Muridae; genus Rattus; species Rattus norvegicus. Next base: position 114,626,215 of record NC_141540.1, read on the forward strand.
TTGTCCCTGCCAATTGGAAGGGGCATAGCTGTGTACAGATTCTTCCGTCCATCAAACACTGGCTTCCGGTCCCCGAAGATCTGGGTTTTAAAGTGCTGGACCATGTGCTCCACTATTTCCCTAAAACAGAGAAGTCAGGGAGATGTCAGTGATTGAGGGCTGGCACCCGTCTGGTACAAACCAGCTTTGAAGGTCCTTAGGAAACCAGGGGTTCTGCCTGCTATGTGACTCTCCACCCTCTTCTGTGGGGGGAGGAAGAAAAAAAAATCAACCTAGAACATGAATGAAGTGGGCTTGTCTCATTTCCTGGTCACACGAATGTGGGAGAACGTTGTAACAAGTTATGCAGGGCAGAGAGTGGATGCTACCATAATGTCAGAGTGCCCAGGTACACTCAAGGGTAACCAGTGTAATTTCTGTCTGTCTCAAAGTTGTGGATTGGACACCTCTGTTGTGAGGTTGTGCCCTTGGTAGTCCACAGACGCCACGTTTTACATTCACAGGCATGATGTGCAGACATCACCAACCTCTTTCCTCCGAATGAAACCCCTCACCCACCCTTCCCTGAGGCAAGCAGAAGGTAGTTACAGAGACAGCTAGGAAGACGCCCTACTGACGAGGCTTGCCCCAGGCAGGCCCCAGGCTCCTGACCTTACTAAGCTGTTAAAGTGAGCCCTCGGGATCACCTGGGCAGTCTGTGCTCCAGAGCAGCCGGCGTGCAGAACCACGAGGTCTCAACCTCGACAACAGGGAGCAAATGGCTCCACCTCTCAAGAACCTACAGGTCACAGCACCGTCACCATTTTATATGCAATGGTAAGAGGCCACCGTGGGAGCCCTCTTCTGCACCCTACTTCCCGGCCCTTGGGAACTGCTGTGCGCCAACTGGCATGTACCTGTTACCTTCCCTACAGTTCTGAAGGTTTCTTGATTTCTACTTATGTAGGTTTATGTCACTGCCTTCTCTTTGTGACACACAGTTAAAAGTTTGCTCAGGTCGCCTCCCACCCCAGCCTTTCCAGAACACTATGAACAACCCAAGCTTCAATCTGAGCTTTTACACAGACACGTTAATATTTTTATACTGCTCTTCTATTCCGTTTTTTGAAAAAAGCTTGTTTTCTTTTTAATCACGTGCATTGTGTGTGGGTGCGTGCAAGTACAGGGCCTGTGGAGGGTGGAGGATCCCATGAACTGGAGACACTGGTGTTGTTAGTGGCTACTTCGTGTGGGGGCTGGGACATCTAACCCTCCTGCCACAAGGCTCACTAAATTTTTTTTTAAACTTAGATATGTGGAGACGGATGTAATCCTACTGTGTATCTTAAGAAATATGACCTTATTACTATATACAGTGGAACCACGATGCCTATAAATGTATATATTATTAAGCTATCTATAACAACAGCCGGGTAAGCCAGTGATTACATTCCCGGTGTCTCTAAGGTTGGCACCCTGTACCTATGCTTTTGAGATAATCACTGAAAACTACAATACCAGGGCAGAGGGCATGTAATATTCTTACTTTTACACATGTACCCGACTGCATTCTAAAACCACTTACACAGACTATACCACAGGAGAGGCTCAAGTCAGGGCCAGGAGGAGAGGGGCATGGATGAGAGGGCACATTTCCTTCAGTAACTGTATTTCGTGTGAGTCTAGCATGCTCTCAAGCAACATGGGGCCTCGCTCTCTCCTGAGGGCTGGCTGTATGGCTCTCCCACTAAGGCAGGCAAGAAGGAGCTTGAGGGACATATGACCTTGCCAGAGGGTGGGCTACACAGGACTCACCATGCTAACAGTGCTAACAGTGACCTATCTCTGGCCATCAGAGACTCCATGTTGGGCCCATCCTGGCTTTCACACAGACTGCTGTGCATGGAACAATGGGGGAAAGGACAAAGGCAGGGGCAGGGTGGGGGCAGCAAGGCACGGTTATGCCTGGGACACGGGGAAAGCACTCAGCTGCCTTCCCCTGAGTCCATTCCACAAGCTGTACTGATGGGCTCTTCTCCACAAAGTGTAAATCCTAGGGGGACACAGCATCACCACACAAGCGCAATGAGGCAATGGCTGCTTCGGGGGAGCTCCCACAATCTGACACAATAGTATTTGAACATTACATCACTTTGACCATCATAATCTTGAATCTGGACCCATTTAAAGCCCCCCCCCCCGCAATTAACAGTGTAATGAAGAACATTAAAGGTTTGCATTTTTAACCAGCCAGGAGCTCTCACAATAATTTCCAAGCCCAGTGGGCTGGCCCTTGTTTCAGTCTGCGGCACCCAGCCCCCTCAGTTGCTGAGAGACTGAACTGACGCAGTTTCTAACCATGGCAACCTCAGCTCCTTACAGACGTGACGCCGACGGGAAAAGAGCAGCAGAATCCGTAAAACACCACGTGACCACTGCCAGCCACATGCCAGTGCCTGATGCAAGCCCGAGTCAGGCCTCCTTTCAGAAAGGGTTTCCTGTATGCTATGGATGGCGTGACAAGAGCCTCATGGGAACCACAAAGCCCAGGCGACAAGAGAGCCTCTGCCCGACCTCTCCAGTCTAGAGGGTGTATGCTACAGCATGGAAACCAACAGGTTTCTGACCCAAGACGCCAGCAAACTGACACACCCACTTATCAATCTTTATTGAAACACAAAAGACCTGGAAAGACCCTCAGCACTGACCGGTTCAGCACAGCCAAGCCAGACCTGTGGCTTTTGTGCAGAAATGTATTTGCTGCAGGAGCACATTCATTAAAAGGGATCGCACTGATTCTAACATGTTCTAGGCACACTGTTCAGCAGGCTAAATTAATCGAGTCCTAAGACACTCAGTGTCCTCCAGCTGTGACAGGAGAGGGTGCACCAGCAAAGGGCACTTTCTTCACCCTGGGGACATCAGTCTGCAATACAGATCAAGGCTCTCCCTCAATGCACTTGGCTTTAGAATTAGCCTCTTGCCTTAAAATGTACAGAGGAAATGGAAGGCAGCTGCTTGGGGATTAGGGTGACGGGGGTGGACAGTCCTAGCTTCACATTCACTGTGGTTCTAGAACAGTTTCAAAGCCACAGCCCGGGAGATCAGCAGAGCCCAGAGCTGCAGGGGTAGAGATTTCTATGCCAAAAAAGATGGCAACTGGATAGATTTCCTCAACAGACTGCACCCCATAGGTGAGGAAGATTACAGCGTGTGGGTGTGCGATTCAGCCACAAAGGTGGGTACAGCCTAAGGGAGATCCTGTGCTATGACAACTTGTATAGAGAGGCTGTTTATAACACAAATGCAAAGTTGGTGGTCACACAAACCAAAAAGAATCTTCAAGGGGTCTAGGAGATGGCTCAGTCAGGCAACTGCTTGCTGTGGCCTGAGGGCCTGAGTTTTGATCACTATGCTGGAGAAACAAAGACAGCTGGATTCTGGGAGCTCCCAGGCTAGCCAGCCCAGTATAATCTAAGCTTCAGGTCCATGTGACAGACCCTGACACAGAAACAAGGACAGCAAACACTTGAGGAATGACACAGAAAGCTGACCTCTGGCTTCCACACACATTCACTCACGCATGCACGCACACACGCATGTACACACCATGTTTAAAGGAAAGCAATAAAAGTTATCCCAATTCAAAAACACAGTATTTTGATTCTTAGCTCACAGCCCCCTTGACATAAATTATCCCTGGCCTAGGATGTGTAGAGCAACAATTCCGAAGGGGGAGAAAGAGGCTTCAAGAAACCAAGGCCAGTATTGTCTCACACATCTCAAAAGACTAAGAAACAGGACTTACAAAAGAGCACACTGTAGTCATATAATGGAAAATTACTAAAAATAAGGATATTAATAGTATTAAAGCGTTAGTCCAGCAGTTAAGACTGATTGCTCTTGTAGAGCTTCCAGTTCAATTCCCAGCACTCGTGTGGCAGAGTACAACTGTCTGTAACTCCAGTCCCGGGGAATGCCACCAGCACTCTGGCCTCTCTGCTGGTTCTACGCATACAGGCGGTACACAAATACACAGACCCAACATTCATACGTATTAATAAAATTAACTTAAAAAAAGATGACAACACGTGAACTATTGAAACCTGCCTTTTTCTTTTTTCTTTTGTGTATGTGCTTGAAAGAAGTCACTGTGTAACCTTGGCTGGTCTGGAACCTGCTGTGTAGACTGGTCTGGCCTTCAACTTAGACATGTGACCAAATGTTGAGGTTAAAGGCATGCACCACCCGCTTGATCTCAGAAACAAAGGGTGTTCAACTGCTAGGACCCACACCGTGGCAAGAGTGAACTAACTTTTCTAGGTTGTTCTTAGACCTCCACACCCACACTCCAGGATGTGTGTGCTCTCTGTCTCCCTCACAGACAGACACACATGATAAATAAATGTAATAAAAGCTTTAAATTTAAAAGCTGGGTTGGCAAACCAGCCCAGTGGTTAAGTTGCTTACCACCCAGCGACCTGAGCGTAAACCCTCACCGTCACATAAAGATCTGACTCTACAGGGCAGAGGCCTCGAAACTGGAGTGGGTCTTCTGCCTGGCCTCCTCGTGCTAGGATGACAAGTGTGAGCCCCATCTTAACTTGTAAGTCACATACAAGTAAGAATTATCAAATATAAAGGGAGATATCGCCCAATTATACGATGGTTAGTTTGTCATTAAGACAGGACAGTTAAAAGCATGGTGTGGCAGTGCAGCCTGACTTTAATCCCAGCATCAGAGGCAAGCGGATCTCTGTGAATTCCAGGCTAGCCCAGTCAATACAGAGCTTGAGGCAGTCAAGGCTAGAGAGCAAAATTCTGTCTCAAAAGCAACGACAACAAAAAGACACAACAATCAGAGCCAGGGAAAGAGCTCGGTGGGCGAGGTGTCTGCTGCAGTTCCTGACAACCTGAGTTCTATCCCTGGGACCCACACAGTGAAGGAGAGAATTTCTACAAATTAACCTCTGAGTGTGTGTACACGTTGGGGGGGGGGGGCGCTCATGCGAGATACACATGCATATAAAAGACCAATAAATATAATTTTTGAATATTTAAAAAACAAGATACAACAATATTGAAAATACATCAAACACAGCAGAAACCCCACTGGCAGAAAGGCAAGTCCCCATCATATTTATGGGGAAAAGACTGTAAAGGGTTGAGTAAAATTATCAGCCACCTCCACCCAAGAGCAGAGCACACCTGTGCCCACCACAGGGAATGTTTTTCACGAGAGAATCACAGCAGGGCTCCATGCTCTACCCTAGCACACTCTTAACTAAATGGAAATCAAGCTTGCACAACACAAGGGAGACCAACTCAAGAATAGCTTACGTGCAAAGATGTTACGTAAAAAAGAGACTGAGCAGAGGGAAGAACAGAGATCAGAAAAACAGAAGGAAAAAAAAAAATCAACAAAGCATAATGTTTGTTCTGGGCAGATGACTAAGCTGCGCCCCCTTAACAAACCTGGTTGGAAGAAAAAACAATTTAAAATACTTGGGGTGAAAGGGGCTTCGTACAGAGCCCATAGACACTAAATATAAAAACTGTGGAACCTGGCACGGTGGCAGGCATCTTTGATACTTGGAAACCAGAGGCAGGCAGATTTCTGAGTTTGAGGCTTAGCTTACTCTGTACAAAGAAGTATATACATAAACATATACATTATGAACAACTTTTTACTAGAAAATTCCATAACTTTGATGACAAAATACAAACTACCTAAGTGTGTGCACCCAAGTGCATGCACACGTACACATACACACACACACACACACACACACACACACACACACACACACACACACAGGGGGATGGGTGTTAATCCTGATATCTGAGGGAAAAAATTAAGCTGTATTAAACAGTTCCTACAAACATAGATCCTAGCCCAAAACAGTTCCATGATAAATCGAGGAGATTTCTAACAGCAGAATCACACATGTTTTATGTGTATGAGGGCATGTGGAGGTGGAGGTCACTTGCCTACAGTATCTTCCGTTGCTCATCACCCTCCCCCTTAAGACAGGCTCTTGTTGGCCAGGCTAGCCTCTCCTGCCTCCTCCTCCCACAATAGCATCACGTCACAGGGATCACAGACATGGGCTCCCCTGTGCAGCTTCTGTGGGCTCTGGGGATTCAAACTCAAGTCCTTAAGCCTCATGAAAAGAGCTTACTCAGCAACCCACCTCCCAGGCCTGAATCTCACACTTTGCTCTTACAGTGGGCAAAGAAGGAACACTTTGCAACTTGCTGAATTATATGTTATACAACCCTGACACAGAAATCTAAAAAGGCAAGGCAATTACAGATTTGCACCCCAGACACAAATTCACAAAACCAGTTCTATACAGAAAGAATTGTGAGTCTCAGAGATGTATAGCTCATTTTTAAAAACACACCATGTGTTAGTTTGAAAAAGATGACAAGATTTGACCAGCAATCAACTCAGCAGTGACAGAATTTAACTGGCTGGTGGCCACTAGCCTCAGCAGATAAGGATAAGAACGGTCTGAAATCCTTTAACTAGTATTACATCTTAAAGAGGAATGACTGCTGATCAATTAAAATCAGTAACAGGACGGGAGTGCTCTCTGCAAGGCCCACGCTCAATATCCAGCTAGATTTTCTCCACACTGCATTAATGAAAGTAAAATATAAGACTCACTGTAAACTAGAAAGAAAGAAACCAAACACTCGTCATTAAATATCACGTTTAAGTTGGGCTGGAGAGGTGGCACCATGGTTAGGAGCACTTGCTGTTCTTCCAGAGGACAAGGTTTGGTTCCCAGCACCTACATGATGGCTCCCAACTACCTCTCACTCCAGTTCTAGATGATCTTATTCCTTCTGGTCTTCATGGGCATCACATGCATGTGGTACACAGACATACACATAGGAAACACTTGTACACACTGTTAAATGATCTAACATTCATAGTCAGGTAAAATTCACCCTGACAGGTGTACGAGTCAATGATTTAGTGCGTTGGAACTTAAACATCATTCCACCCATCTAAGATTGGTAGATGCCCATGCCCCCAGATAAACCTCTGTACTCCCTGGCTGTCACTCATCTGTGTCTGGAAAATGACATTTTAAGATGCTAGCTACAAAAGCAAAGAATATAAAAATTTAAATTCAAACCTAACCTCTTACTGGAACTCTCTGGAAAGCCCCCACCCCCTTATTCTCTCTGTTTGTTTTTTGTTTTGTTTTGTTTTTTGTTTTTTGTTTTGTTTGTTGTTCAAAGCAGAAATCTAGATTTGGAAAAACAATCTCAGAGAAGTCAGCAATGTGAGATTCCAGTCTAGAGTTAAGGCTGTGCACTTGCCTAGTATGTGTCCTGCCCTGGGTTCAACCACCAGCTCCATACATTAGACAAGCTGATGAGTTATTATTGGTCTGAAGGGAGACCAAAGCAGGGACCGACACACCACATGCATGGCTGACTGAACCTCCCTTTCAAAGGTGTCATGATAAATAGATAGACACAGAAAAGCCTCTACAATACCTCACCTCATGCTGCACACAATAAGCAGTTCAGGATGGAGCACAGATCTCAACACAAAAGCCCAAACTACAACTCTTCCAAAGAAAACAGGATCTTTATGACCTCTCTTGACACAGACTTCCTAGGGATGACGACACCTGCCATTTTCAAAGTTCATAAACTGAACTTCAACAAAACTTGGAAGTTTTATTCACTAGAAGGCACTATTTTAAAAAGCAAAACAAACAAAAACCCGCTAATACAAGAAAGCAAATGTCAGACTGGAGGAGAATATTCCCAACAGACTCCAGATCATCCAGAACCAAAAGACACCTACGAATCAAGACAACAGGGCACGAGGCGCCAACACTCCTCATGTGTAAAGGGGAAAGTCATCAACTGTTACCAGGGTGAGGGGTAAAGCCACAGCAGCAGCAACACACACAGAAGAGCAGCACAAACCACTCAAAAGCTGACAAGCTGTGGGACAAACCAGTCCACTTTGATGGAGACAAAACCCGGCACCTGCCTGGGACACACCGGGTGGATACCCAGACAGTGAAGCCCACTCCTCACTCTGGCAACTATGAGGAAGGAAGACCCATGTCCATTCAGAGAAGAAGAAAGAAGAGGGTTTTCTTTCATGGAGCTTCGTAACCTCCCAAGTGTTACCAGTTAGAAGAATGGGTAAATTATCAGTCACTGAGGGCTAGGGGGTTTCTCAGTGGATGGAATGTTCCCATGAGAACCAGTTCAGATCATTAGAACCCATGCAAATGCCAGTTAGGTGTGGCAGCCACTGGTGGAGAAAAGACAGCTCCAGAGCAAGCTAGACTAGCTTAACAGAGAGCTCTGGTTTAAATGACAGACCTTACTACCATGAGGTGGAAAAGTGAGCAAGGAAGATGCCCAACCTCAGGACTCCACACACGGACATGGACCTGCGTGCGCACATCACACACATACACAACAATTCAATGCAATACCCCTTAATACTAAAAGTAACTACTACAATACATAGAACACAGAGAAATCTCAAAAGACAATTCTGGACCAAAGAAGTTGAGGTTACATGGCTTCTGTAGGCAGGACATAACATAAGCTGACAAAAGGTAGAACTATGTGACTTAACGGTCAGCCAGGCTAACCTGAAGAAGATGCTGGCTACACGCGTCTATTACAACTCTGGAGTGGGTCATTTACAGTGTTGGTGCTCCACTACACTCAAATTGTATCTCAATGCAAAACCAATTAAAAATACATCGTAACAACCTCATGGGAAAGGTCAGAAGATACCTGTTCACTCTCCGAGGGCATTTCTCAGGTTTGATGTCCAATTCATAGTGATAGATGTCAATTTTGGGGATGTCCATTTCAAAGAAATTGGCCTGTAGTTTGATTGTTCTCCCGGTGGTGCCGAAATCCGGCCGAGGTGGAGGCTTGAAGGCATATCCTGGGATGGGTGATGTTGTCGGAGCAGGAGACGCAAGAACTAGAAAACAGTAGGGAGACAGCAGACATCAGAGTTAGCAGGCTCGGTTTTGTCCCTGAGAATCATGGTGCACCCTAAGCTTCCTGTGCCCCTTGGATGCTGAGGCCCGCACCACCATGGGCTCCATCATCACACTTTCCCCTTTGTTCACACATCCCGACCACCGCATGACATCCCCGTGCAGATCCACTTCATCACAGGGACCAGCCGGCAACTCTGCCAACTGACTGCTGGGGACTTTCATCTCGCTCACCCAGGCTCAGAGAGTTCGCACTGCGGTCTAGCTCCTATTCCGACAGTATCCTAGCCCTTCTCAGGCCAGGCAAACCTCGCTTCCCCTGCTCTTCCCCTCTGGCACCGCCCCTCCGTGCTCCCCACCTGGAGATCCCATGTGACCATGCACAACCACAGCAAGGAACCTTTGGTAGGCCCAGGAACGGTTTCGACACCTCTGTGGCTCTCTAACACCTTCCCGGTATGCCCAGGTGTATGCTAGTGTCCACCCAATAACTCGGCCTTTCACATTTCTAACCAGTGTCCCAATCTTCTTCATTTCCTTTATTCTTACCCCAGGATACTGTGTTGCCATCCCAAGGTCTGAGAGGGTACAAGGGAAGCCAGGGCACACTGAATGAACTCTGACACTGTGCAAGGAAGCAAGGGAGACGGAGTCTCTATAAGGTACCCTTAGCAATCAGAGGCCTGGGTCCAGACAGCCCAGCTTTCCTGCAAATGATCACATATCGAGTTCAAGCATCACCCCCCCATGCCCCACACCCCACGCCCCACGCCCCACGGCCCCAGCAGCATTCACAGCACCTGTGCCATTTTGTGACTTCCATAGGCTATACGGGCTCACACAAGCTCAGGCCGTGGAAATCCCCACTCAAGAACCTCACCCCAGCAATGGACCAAGCTGCTTTGCAGAGGTGGTGTTTTAACACTAAGCCAGCCATCAACTTAGGGTGCGCTGGGGTGAGTCAGATTACCACAATCGTTCAGTTTACCTGTGCTGTCCATGGGGAATTGAAGCCCTGGAATAGTGACTTAGCAGTAAGGAAAGCAAGACCCACCAGACCAGACTTATCTGTGACACAAGCCATAAATGCCAAGGCAAAGGTACCCCCGATACTTTTCAAGTCCTCAAACCCTGCCTTGCTCTACAGTCCCAGCCGGCCTGGAAGTCACCAGAGAACAGGCTGGCCTCCAACTTACAGCTACTCTCCTGTGTGTCTCCCGAGCACATGCATACTGTGACACTGTTGCCTACTTTTGCTGTGGACATGGGAAAGTGTCACATGAACTCCAAAGCCAGTAGATGACGAATAACAAATTTAGGAAAAACACAACTACGTATTTGTTTGATAACAGACCACTTGTAATTTTCATTTAAACATCCTGTTTCAAGAGATAAGCCGCCTGCATTTTTTTTAAAGATTTATTCATTTATTATGTATAAGTACACTGTAGTTGTCTTCAGACACACCAGAAGAGGGCATCGGATCTGTTTACAGATGGTTGTGAGCCACCATGTGGTTGCTGGGAATTGAACTCAGGACCTCTGGAAGAGCAGTTGGGTGCTCTTAACCGCTGAGCCACCTCTCCAGCCCCAGCCGCCTGCATTTTTAAAACGCCACAATGCCCATTGACAATCACTGGGAATAAACACTCCACCAAAAACAGTACTTGCCAGCTGTCTCGGGAGTCCCAGGCTTGCTCACTTTCTGTTTTGTTTCTCCAAGAAAGCTAAAGAACCACTTAGCTGAGCAGCGCAGAAGTGACGGAGCCTCTCGTCTACACTCACTTGACTTCAGAGGTAACATAGTTACAGATTTGAAAGCAGGCACTCAACCACCAGCCCCCTTAAGGCCCGAACGTGTCAAGGAGCCTTAAAAGGAGGAGAAAAACTGTTCTCCTCGCATGGGCTTCTCCTTTCTGGATGAGCGTCACCCAGCAGGAGGAAGTCAGTTTTCATTAGCTCACCAGGACACCCACTACCCTTCCCTCCACAGACCTTGATCGGGACACAGACTATCCAGATAAGCTCAACAAACCTGTCCTTCAGGTCAAAAGAAGACTTAGCAAAGAACAGCCAATAGACTGTGGACCCTGCTCTTAGGTGGTCTCCACTGCTCCAAGTAGAGGAAGGAAGCTTAGAACAGGATCGGTCAAACCAGAGTCAGGAAGCTCAGACACTGTGAGAGCCAATGATCAGCTTAAAAAGGCGACAAAGGAGCACAGCCCAGGACCCTCTCTCCTGTCACAGTTGATGTGGCCTCAGCACCTAGACCTGGCCACAGTTTCTTTTCAGACTTTCACTTCTCAGGTCACTGGGAAGCCCACCCCCGATGGCCAGCTACTGGAACTGCAGAGTATCACTAGCTGGCTGGGGCTGCAGGAGAATTAATAAAGGGAACAAGGAAACGTGAAGCATAATTTCACAAGATACTGTTTCCATTACTTCTGCAAAGAATGACAAGGCAGTCACTTCATAGAAAGCCACGGAGAACAGAAAATCATATTTTGCTCATACAAGTTCTCCGGCCTAGACCTCTTCCTAAGTACTGTGATCCCGTGATCCCTCTTCTGAGACACCAGAGGCCTATTTTTATCACTCCCGGGGAGCCCCAAGTGCACACTGCCAAACAAGCAGGAGGTTGAGACCCAAAGCCCTGGAGAGAAGCTGGCTCCCCATGAGCACAGAGCTCCTAAGAGAAAGGAGATCAGCGAAACAGCTAAGCTTGTGAGGTAGAGACTCTGGACCCCACAGTAATGTGCCAAGCTTGAAGAGAGGAAAGGCGGCACACCCCCTTCAGCCCTTTAGTCTGACACTGACGATATTGAGATTTAAGTGAGGGGAAGCATCAAAGACTCCCTGGTGACTGGCCCCACCCTCTCTATACCCCAGGCATAGCCAATGTCCTTTCTCCCCCAACCCTCCCCCCATAGCACCCAGACACTCTGCTTGGCACCTGGTCTCCTACCCTTGTTCTGCATGTTTCCAGCTGCCTTCTCGGGAGGCCCGGGGGAGGGGCAGTGCCACCCCTCAACCCCTGGATGATACATCCACCCAGATCCACTCGCTCCCTGGAGAGGGTTCCCTGGCAGGGAGACTCCCAGGACTCAGTCCCAGCGTGATGCCAACAACAGCGCAGGCACCCAGTGTTTGCCTACTTGCTGATCACTTAGCACATTTGTTTTAGAGCTCCATTTTTAGAGCTCCATCACAAACAGCGAAAGGGAAACACAGAGAATGAGTAACCGACTTCCTGTATGAGCAACTGCGTCCAGGAGACCAAAAGATCTGCTGTTTGTGACAGATGCCAAAAGAGGCCTAGCCTGCCGCAGTACAGGATGGCCTCAAAAGTCCCAAGGCACATGGGGGATCTGCACAGGGAGAGGATGCTAAGACCCTTGCCCTAGGCCGACCACTCTCACACCTGGCACATAGCCCCAGCCTCCCTCTAAGAGACAGTGCTGCACTCTGGAAACATTTGCTAAGCCTGTGTGCTCAGTTTAGGCACAAACACCAGCTTCAGACAATGAACATGGAGTGGAACCATCAGGAACAGGGTACTAGGTCATGGGCAGGTCCTGGAAGCAACATACCACACACCTGTAGGCTTGGGATACTCTGGGTCCCTGGCACAGATCTGACCTCAGCCTCCCACACCAGGACTGACAAACAAACAAACAAACAACAAAAGGCCCACCCAGCCCATTCCTCCTAGGGCAGTCAGGAAGTGGGTGGTAGACAGATTGTCCCCTACCCAGGAGCCCTGCTGCAGGATGGTGACCAATGCTTGGCCACAAACCACTACCAAGGAAGGTCATGGTGCCTTCTGGAAAAACCTATACTCCCTCTCCTTACAGGCTTAGGGAACAGGGGTCCAGGCTGCCCTGTGCCCTGCTCCTCACCTGGCCTGACCCCCTGCACAGGCCCTCAGGAATGTTCTTAGCCAGCCAGGGACCAGTGAGTGAAGGGGCCTGGCTTCTACCCACAGTAGAACTGAAGCAGCGCCAGTACTGTGTAATACACCTTATTCTCTTCAACCTTGATAATAAAAAATGACAGAAGACAGAGGAAAGTAGAATAAAACCGCAGAGAAAGTCACCACAAGACAATCCCTGTAAAATGAGCCTTCTAAGTACACATGCCCCAGCTAGACCTGCCCGGGTTTTTCCACCCCAACCCCCATCCTTCCTTTCACATTATACCCATGCCCAGAGCCTCCAAACTACCTTAGTGTTTTCCAAACTCCCCCTGGACCACAGAGTCTGGGCCGATGCCCCTGAGAGAACACACCTCTATCTCCCTTCATCCTGGGACAGAAACCAGGCCCCACAGTGGGAACTCCAACAGCACCCTCCCTCAGTGCTGACCTGCTCGTCTTCCTGGCCTGTCTGGCTTAAGAGACAAGCATAGGCCATCCCTGTATGGATGACACCTTCTGGCACCAGTGTGCCGTGGACACAAGGAACCAATGGGAGCTAGAGGCTGCGTGCATTCTGCGGGTCCCCCTCCAGCTACCCTCACTCCAGCATTCCCTCCCCACACTGCAACTCCACACTGAGTTCTGAGACTTTCTTTCCTTTCTTTCTCTTCTCCTTTCTCCCTTTCCTTCTTCCCAGATGGTCTCGTGTAACCTAGGTTAGCCTCAAACTTGCTTTGTAGACAAGGCTGACATTGAACTCCCGATCTTCCTGCCTCTAGCTTACCAGTGCTAAGATCACAGGTATACATCACCACATCTATAGAGTGGGGTTTGAACCCAGGGCCTTCTAATGCTAGACCAGCTGTCTATCCCAGCCCAGCATTCTGACCATCTCTCCTTCAGGATGAATGAATGCCACACTCAAAACCTGGCACCGCAAGTCATCCCGGGAAAGCTTAGTCCTGTCTGCCCCAGTACCTGTCCTCGACACAGTATCAGGTGGCAAGAGGCCCAGCTGGCCCGTGGCCACCACCCTTGCTAGCACTGTAGTGTGTTCCCCATCGCCCTCAGGACTCTGCGGTTATGTATGATAAAGAAGTCCTTTATTTTGTATCACATATTAGATTTGGTATTTTGATGGCTTTAATTCAGTATGACTCATTTGATCTATCAGCCTATATATTTTGTTTCTGCCATGAAAATCATTATTCTAGAAAAAATTCCCACACCAGCGTCACCAGGCTGACAAAGGAACTCGTGATCTGAACATGTGAGAACCAGCTTCCCTGGGTCTCTAGGCAGAAGCTGGTACCCAGATCCTGAAAACAGTAAACCTGCCCTCAGACTGACTATGGGGGATGAGCAGGTTAACTGTTTCTCTCTAGGGGCCATTCAGAAACGGTGGCACTTGCCCTCCTGAGGCAGGAGCAGCTGGGAAGTCAGGCCAGCACCCTGCAGACATGATAGGGGCTCTGCTATCTCCATGGCTGCAACAATGTGCGTCAGTTCACCATTTACCACTGCCATGGCAACCAGCCTCTCCTGCGTCTGCTCATCATGCAGGCTGCTGGCATGGGCGGCATCAAGTTTGAATCAGGAGACTGGTGTCCTGAGGAGGCCTGACAGTGGCACCTCCACATGACATCCTGGCATGCACACACATGTAGCTATCATGTGGCCCTGGGACACGACACTAGGCATTCCATATGCTCTCGTATGCAAGTGTATGGGCCCATGTGGAGACAAACCACTCTGGGAAGTGTGAAAGCAGATGGATATGACTGTCCAGAGATTTTCTATAGAATTAACCATAGGAGTGGGGGTGTGCACTCACAATCCCGGAATGCAGGAGACTGAGACAGGAGGATCATGAGTTAAAGAGGCTAGCCTGTGCTACCTACATAGGGAGACACTGTCAACTAGGAAAACAAACAACAACAACAACAACAAAACCCCCAAACAATAAAACAACAAAAACGAACAATTGTTCAAGGGCTCGAGCGATGGCTCCCAGCACCCATACAGGGCAGCTCACAAGGGCTGCAATTCCAACTTCAGGGGCACCTGCTCTCCCAGGGCACACAAAGACACACAGGCATGAACAACACACCTTTTTAAAACAAACCTTCAACCTGCTCAGCTAACACAACTCCCGCATCCCCACCCCCATGGTCAGGCTTTCATTAAGCGCCTACTGTGCAGCAAGCATGCATCTTGCTGCCACTGTATACCTGTGCCAGCTGAAGACCACAGGTGTCATGTGACAAACCACACGGAGCGGAGCAGGAAGTCACCTGGGAAACCAGGAGAAAATTCCCACCCCTTGCTTGCACAGTGTGCTGAATCATCGGCCAGGTTCAGGTCTACATGCACAGAGACATAAGGGGCTACTGAACCCCAGATCTGAGGGGTTCAATGGGAGTTGGGGGAAAAGGGAAGCATAGAGGACAGCTGCCACCCTTCCCAGAAGGCTGCTTCCTGTCACCACCCACCTGCTGAAAGCAGTCTTGCCATGACATCTAAGTATGAGCTGTATGACCTTTAAACAGAACAAAGGTTGCATGACTTCACTCCTGGGTGACTTACAGGAGGGAGTGGGCGTGGGGGTAGCTGCCAGTAAAGCACTTGCCAAGACAGCATGGGGACCTGAGCTCAGAGCCCCAGGGCTTATTAGAAAAGCCACTTGGAGGGCCAAAAGTAACAGATTCCTCGGGCTGGTCTGCCAGTCTAGCCAATTGGTGTGTGCCAGGTTCAAAGACACTGTCTTTAAAAAAATCGAGACACCTGATGACAACCTCTTGTGTTAACCTGTCCACACGCGTGCACACACACGCGCACACACACTCCTTATGAAAATTCCCACCACACACAGTGGCTTAAGAAGCAATGACAAGCCAGATGTGCTGGCTACAGCCTGTATTCTAGCATCCTGAAAGCTGAAGCAGGTGGACAGCTGTGAATATGACATCTGTGCCATACTAAATTCCAACCTAGCCAAGCAACCCCAGGGGGAGTGGAACCCAGGGCTCTTCCTTCAGGACCCAGCGTAGCCAGCCCCAGGCATCCATGGAGGGAGATGGAACACTGCGTGATTGCACAGTTCGTTCCAGGGCTGGGTTTCAAAGCAAGTACCTTTGAAGGCACACAGCTCCTCTGCCTTGTAGAACTCTGTGCTTGCGCTGAACACTGGCCAGAAATTATGAATGAAAAGAATGTGACACACAGCCAGGAAGCTGAGTACCGTGCCACACCCTGGGCCACGCCAGGCATGGACACCAGCGCCTCTCTGCCACGGTCAAGCTCACACACAGGAAAGTGTCTACAGACTTTTTCGGGTTGGGTGGCTTGCCTGGCTTGCCTGGGTTCTCGGCTAGGCGACAGTCAGGCAGGACTGTTGTCCAGGCCCAAGTTGGACATTACAGGCCCCAGGACAGATCTGACAGCTTGCAGGAGCACAGACTGACAGTAGGTTCTGGAGACTCAGGATGCAGTACATAGTTGACAATCCGGCTGTCGTGCACATGCCACCCACACTGACAGAGCTACGGTAAACACAGTCAGTCTTTTTGGACCAAGAAAGAGATGCCTAGAGTGTGTACCAAGAATGGAGCCAGGGCCATCTGCTCCATGGCTGGAGAAGGAACCATGCACCGTCAGCAGAACTAGTGTAGAACCACTGTCGGGGAAGACTTGGGTAACCACCAACCAGTGAGGACTCCAAACCCAAAGCCTGCCCTGCTTCAGGAGCGCCTTTCAACACAGGAACACTCAAGCTCACGTCTGCCTCGCATCTGGCCAAGTACGGCTTGGACTGGAACCGTGCTTGTGGTCAGACACCTCCCATCCCAGTTCTGACTCCCACGGCTTGGCAAACTCGACTGTAAGCCGAGCAAGCAGGCAAGGACATGAGAGGGTTTAACATAACCGGAGCAGGAAGGAGGGAGGGAGCTTTTGCTCTTCCAGGTCCTGGCTCCGGGTCCAGACTTAGCAAACACTGCTGAGATGCAGCTGAGAAAGCTACGGCAAAAAGGGTGACCATCCTAGCACTGCTGGCTGTGACAGTCTTGACCCTAGGAGACTGACCACAGAGTGGTTACTGGTGTGCCTTAGAATGGGATAGTTTGATCTCAGAAGCTGTTTGGGGCCACTACAGAATTTAAATGTTCCAGAGTACACAGGCTTGGAGACATACAACCAGGAATTCCGGCCACCACCTAATGTCCTGATAAATCTCTTGTTCCTATCACAAGGCCCTTCAGTGAGGTCCTTTCTCCTGTGTAGTGGGGAATGAGGCTATCCCTCTGCCTGAGAGGAAAGGAAACAGAGACCGTTCTCTAGAAACCTGCCATCCTTGAACGTTACTAGCTGTCTAGGAGTCTTTTGCTTTGATCACACCTGATTTAAAAAAAAAAAACCCTCTGGGAAATCTTCTATTGTATCATAACTCGTTTGGGTGAGACAGGAAGTGAGGCCCTTGGGGAGCAGACACTGAGGGGTGTGAGGGTGCTGGGTAGGGGAGGTTTCTCTGAGGGGCCCAGACGGTGCAGTACTACAATTGCTCATGTGGCCCTTTTGGTTTAATGAGTAATCAGCTAAATATATGTTGACCTTATTTCAGCAGGAGATAGGATGTGCCATGTGAGTGCAGGGGCACACGCAGCTCCGGATCAGCTGTGACAGTGACACCCCATGCGTAGGTCCGGCCACTCATTTCATCTCAAACTGAAACAGCTGGTTTACAGTGGGTTTTCAATGGCTTTTGTGGTTCAGTATGAAACTCCAACCATGAACCTCTTTGAGAAATGGCCCCCAAACCCATCTCAAAAATAGTTTTGCCTAGTAAATTCTGAGCCGTCCCCTCACAAGTTAAACACAGGCCCAGCAACTCTTCCTCTGCACTATTCAAACTACCACACCAAAGAGGAGCTGCTGAAGAAAGTTGGCTTCGGGGCCAGCTACCCATAACTGCACCACTGTCACTCTTCCTGATATAACTGCCACAAGGTGGCCCAGCCACTGAGCACCTGCTTAAAACTGTCCCACAGTGAGCCTTGGGGTAACTTGAGGAAGCTGAGCAGAATGTCTCACTCTAGCTTTCCTTAAGTCCGGAGTCACCACACTTTATGATCCTAGGGTCAGAGTCTGCCTCTTACTAGACTGTAAGCAGCCTGATCATGAGACCTGTGTCTCTTTATGCACAACTGTGGACTGGTTGGATGCACAGGGAAATAAAAGTAGCTGATGTCAGTGGCCATAACAGTAAAACTACTGATTTATAATCCAACACTGCCAGTCTTTACAGGGAATCCCAAGCCTTCGGGAGGGACTGTGATTCTGCACAGTCAGCCTCTTCTCAGGTGAGGCAGGGGCGCTTACACTTTCCAAGGCTTCAGCATGTCTACGCCTACTCAAATTCACTTCATACCTCTACGTGCTTACTGGCATGAGAAGGGCCCGGGCTCCTGGGCCAAATGGCAGACCCACTCCTAGTAGCAGACTACAGACCAAAGTGTGAACTATTCCACAGCCTCTGAGGACTGTCATAAAGAAAGTAGATCTGCAGACAATGCCTTTATGCAAAGAAGGGTCCTCATCCTTGGCAGCTGACATTAAAAAAAAAAAAAAAAAAAGGACTCAACTTGACAGCTGTAATTAGCAAGGGCAGCTCTTGCTGGGTGTGAGGTACATTTCTGTAACCCCAGCACCTGGGAAGTGGAGGCAAGAAGATCAAGGTTACTCTTGGCTATCCAGCAAGACTCATTCTCAACTAACCATGACAAAGCTCACAAAAAGGAAATCGTGAGCAGCCACTGCTCCCTTTCACAAAGAGAGACCTAGGAATACTCCCAGCTCGAGGTCCATAGTGGGCTGGTTCAAACTGCACGTTCCCGAGTGGGACACACGAAGGTTCTTCATAGTTACAGTCCTGGGGAGATCCTGGTGCTTTCCAGCTCCTGGGACCCTGTCCAGCCAGGGGTCCTGCTCTTCCACCCCAAAGCCAGGAATACCGCCAGGTCCAAAACCCCACTCTGGGCTCACACCATGGCTAGGGGAGTTCACAGTGGACCTGCACAACTGAAAATACAACTGTGTGGAAATAACAGCCCTGCCTAGGGCTGACTCCCTGGCCAGGGGTCCACATTCCACCCGAGCTCCTCCATCTACTACTAGGAAGATTCCTCCCCGGACTTTCCACATGCATGGTACTTAACCACTCTCTGAGGAAGAGACAGAGCCACCCCATTTGACACACGTCTCACCAGACACCTCAAGGGAAGAGGCTGCCCACACTGCTGGCAGCCCGGTGCTGCTCAGGCTCTGTGAGCTGCAGGGTCAACAGGGCGGCAGCCGTACAATCCTGTTTTCTGTGCTGCACCCCTCCTGCTAACGAGAGGGCCAGCCTTCACCTACTAAGGAGAGTAGTGTGGTTCAACTTTGCTTGTGCTCTATCTGCACATATTATCAGCATTAATAACAACCAACAACATGGCAGGACCAGGCCTGGCCACCACTGTTTGAACTCCTTTTTGGGAACGTGTCTGTCCAACAGCAGTGTGCATAGGTTGGACCAGGGCTTCCTCACCACTTGCTTCCCAGTCTGAGCTGAGGACACACAGAGACCTCAAACTTGAATCTCTACCAGGCCATGACCAGTCATCCACTGGAGTCTGCTTAAGTCTGGTTCTCCTCACGATCTGTGAGACTAGATGCATTTTAATAGAAAGACAATCGGGAGAAAAATGCTACCCCAGAAACCGGCAGGTGTGAGCTGGAGCTGCAGTTGTGGCAGGGCACCTGAGCAGATGTGGGAGGTCCAGAAGGAAGAGAAAGCAGGGTGCCCCCCTCACGTCTCAGTTCTACCACACAGGTCTGAGACCAAGCCTTGGCCCTCTGCCTGTCTTGGAAAGAACGAATGTCATATTTTCCATTGAGGTAGCAGAACCTATGAACATCTACTAACCTACTCAACACAGGCCCTTTCTCAAGCCAAGGCATTACCTACCACCCAGGAGAACTGGCAAACGGCCCTTCTGTCGGGGACATCTTGGCAGACAGCAGTGCCAGCCAGGGCCCAGGCTGCAAGGCTCATGCTGTCCTCTGATCACCTGTGTGCCTCAGAGCTCATCACGCTACATGATCTAACATAGAAAGGTGAGGTGGGGGAGGGGTGAGACCAGCTGCAGGAAGGGGGCACATGTCCCCCATAGCAGTAAGTAAGACACTGACAGTGTCATCTCAAACCTCCACCACTTGCCCCACCAGAGTCAAGTCTCACAGAGCAGTTTCCCCAATTTGCCAGCAAACCGCAGAGAAAAGCCAGGCCCTAAAATGAACTGCTTGTTGTCCATCATGCCTGCTGTCACCAGACTGAACTCAGGTGCCCCTCCTTTTCTCTTTCAGGCCAGATACTAAGCCCCACTTCCTTGGTTAAGTCAGTGGTGGGTGTCTCCATAGCTTCCACCGTGCCTTGGACCACACTAAACTGCCCGGACCCCAGGGCTGCTGAGTTCCAGTGTGCCCCTGGCAAGCCCTCTGTGCTCTGCGAGGCTGACTTCCTAGGAACACCTGTACCATGGGAAGCAGCCTCCAATGGGTAACTGAGGCAGCTGTCACCTCTCCTCAAAGCCCTCTGGTACCCAGAATTTCTGCACACCATATCCACAACCTGGGTTCTCCTGTGCAGCTTCCTCTACTGTGTTCAACCTGCTGATATGAACCTGGAGACATACACTCCTCCCATGACACTGAGCCCAGCTAAGCAGGGTGGTTGGTTCCACAGCTTGCTGCCTATGGCCCCCATGTTAATGTCATGCAGGTAGGCAGACTTAGTAAGAACCTGCTCCGAGAGAACCATCTTTTGACAACCTCGACAGTGTCCCACAAGCCCACAAAGCCATTGCCTAAAGACAAATTCACTAATAACCACAGTGCTCTGGGTACACTGAACTTGTCTCCTGGACATGGAAGATAGCTCCGTGAGATAGTCTTTTGCTACCACCACATTATGGGTGTGATGAATTGAGAAACATTACGAAACAAGAATGTGGTGGCACAGGCCTCTCATCCCAGCACGCTGGAGGCAAGCTGATCCCTGTGAGTTCGAGGCCAGCCTGGTCTGAGGAAGCACACTCCTTGTGACTACTCAGGAGGCTGAGGTGGGATGAGCACACTTGTGCCGGATCTCCCATTTCCTGTGGTACCTCAGGGCACACCAGTGTCCTTTAGGCACACCCCCAGCAAGTCCTCCTACTGACCTCTTCTCCCATTCCTCCCTCCGACTTTGCTTCTGACTGCAGGATGGCAGCAGAGCCCGCAGTCACCCCTCACCCAACCTGCACCTTCCTGCCTGCTCTTTGGGGGAACTGTAGATACTTGACCATGTAGGATGACATCATTCAGCTGAAGGCTGGTACAAGATAGAACGGTGCCTGTCATTGGACAAGAAGGAAGGATGGGTGGGGAAAAAAGTCTGAGGGAAGAGGAGGAGACTGGAACGGAAGGAGACTGGAGAAGAAGCCGTGGAGAAAACACGGAGGCGGATGTTAAGATTCCACTCTGTACCTTTACAGGTTGCTATGAATGTTCTTAAGGGATGGATGTGTACAGAGCTTTGTATGTCTAGGTGGGCAATTACATCTTATCAATTAGATCAGAGGTTATTGTGCTGTGTGCTCTTTTTTGTGGCAAATTAAATTTAAGAGAGTATGTGGCGGCCAGAGACACTAAGCCACCACGGAATTGAGATGTATATTTCTGGCATGGTGACAGCCTGCCTTAGGAACTGGATGGGTAGAGAGATTGTTGCCAGGCTCAGAGAGAGGCCTTCGGCAGTGTGATACAGGATGGAGCAGAGCAGGTGAGACGCTTTGCTGACTGAGAATTAAGATATCTACCAGACACCTTGGGGCGCTGTGAAGCCGGACCTAATGGGGCAAAAGGAAGTTTTATTATTTATAATTTTACAACATGATCAAGGAGCAGCCTTCTGCTTACAGACTAGTGCTCATGCTGGAAACACCCCGTCTATGGCAGGTCACTCTCAGCAGCACACAAGTACAATAAACCTGTCTCTTCAAAGGAACAAAACCAGCCAAGACCCCAAAAGTTTGAAAGAAAGGCACAGACCCCAGGGGCATAATACTGTCCAAGAGCAAAGAGAAAATAATGCTAGGCCTACGGTTACACATTCAGGGCTTTCTGTAAAGAACATCAAGCCAGCCACTAGACATCCACTGCAGAACAAAAGCTTAGATCCCATCAACTGTCCATGCCTCTCTGTCTCCTAATCCACTCGTGTCCTCCCAACCCATAATGCGAATAGAGGTGCTCTTGCAGTAAGTAAGTTAGAGCTTCAGTTTAACCCCTACCCACTCAAGACAGTTGTGGTGGATTGAATATGCTTGGCATAGGAAGAGGCATGAGAAGGTGTGACCTTAATGGAGGCAGTGTGGCCTTGTCAGAGGAAGTGTGTCACTGTGGAGGTGGGACTTTAATGTCTGAATGCTCAAGCTTGGCCTAGTAGGAAACATATCCAGTCTTCAGATCAAGATATAGAACTCTTGGTTCCTCCAGCACCAAATCTGCCCACACACTGCCATGTTTCCCACCATGATGATAATGAACTGAACTGCTGAAACTGTAAGCCAGCCGTGATTAAAAGTTTTCCTTCCTTAACAAGAGTTGCCATGGTCATGGTGTCTCTTTATAGCAATAAAACCCTACCTAAGACTACAGCCATAGCTGGCAGTCAGATACCTGTGTTCTTCAGCTTCTTCTCCTACAACCATCCTCAAAAACCAGAATCTGTAGGGCTGTGTTCAACAGGCAGCTCTGCCCCAATATAGCCAGGACGGGATCTTCTTCAGCCACAGGGTTTCGAATGTTCCGTATACTTTGACCACTCCAGGCCCATGTCACTTGAATCTCTCAGTGGCCTACTCTGTGTTCCCACTAAAGTGACCAGTCAAAGCCTGAGTGACATCTACACTGGCTAGCTCCAAGTCCCACCGCCCCCTCTCCAAACAGGCAAGGCCTCTGAATCTGTGTCACAGAGATACCAAGACCCCACGACAAACAGTTCCACTCACCATGTGCCTGTCATGGCGACAAATCGTAGGCACCACCACTGGATCTTCCCTTTTGCCTTCCACACTTAAAATACCAAAGAGAGTCTAGAATGTGCTGAATGTATTCAAGTTCCCTTAGTGGTGAGGAAGAAGGTGGGCAGAATGCCAGCTGTGGAGAGCCACAGAATGACACTCAAACCCTTTCCCTCCAGGCTGAAGGCACTGCAGTTCAATCTGTGAGCAGCTGCATGGAGTACAGGATGAGCCTGAGTACCTTTTGTGCAGGAGAAGTCAGCCAAGGCTGAGTATGTAACTCAGTCGGTAGAATGCTTGCTTAACGTGCACAAGGCTCTGGGCTCAACCCCAGTATTGAAAGAAAGCAGAAGGGAGACTCCTGTGTTATGGTGGACCTGTGCGACCCTCTGAGACCACCCTGTCTACAGACACAGGAGAGTCCTTGTCTAGAGGAAAACTGATGCTAAAACTGCATAGAGAACATGCTACTCCTGCTTCTGCTTGTGGTAAAGAGCTCCCATAACACGCCAAAGCAGGACCATTCACTATCCTAGATGAGCTAGGGTGGCTGTCATGTGACCTTCAGTGGACGGCTTACAAGTACGGTGTCTTGTTTCAGGAGCATTTCAATTGCAAGAAAATCCTCACATTTGTCTTAAATTACAATAAACAGAAATACCACTTCACACTCAGAAGACAGAGCACATCTGTAACGTTGAGACTTTCACACCTGGAATAGTGAGACACATATCCATGATATTCCCTCCAGACAACATTCAATGTTCCTCCCACCAAATATAAGAACTGAAAAACCACAGTAGCCACAGCTTTGTCCAGGGGAGTGAGGCTTCCCTTACAGCCACCCCACCGCCACCCATCGTAGCTCAATGGGTCCTGTGGAATGAACACTTCACTTTAAGTCCCTAGGTTGGACCTAATACAGCCCCCGGAGGAGCATCTCAAAAGCAAATTTAACAAGTGACAGAAAACAGAAAATGTCCTCAATTTTCCCACCAGCTATTTGAAATGTCACTTCTAAATACTGGCATCCCATAGAGGGCAATTTTTTTTCCTAGTCAGAATAATTAATTAGGGAGTAAATTGTTGAAATCAAGCAGATACAATCCACAGGGCTGTTTGGCCTCTTTAATCGATTCCTTCCTGAGGACAGACAGGCTTGCAATTTAAAATAAATTAAAGCTGCTCCCCCATTCCTCAGAACACTGAAGAACAGCAGTCCTCCATGCAGGTGGTTTCAATTCTGGGCTGTGCAGGAAGCAGGCCCTGACTGCTGTCCTTTAAAGGACCTTTATGGCGTTCCCCAATAGGCTCTAGCAGAGACACATCTTCACAACTTCATACATGAGTACTATATTTACATCATGTCCACCACGCCCTCTTCCCACTCCAATTCCTGTGTCCCGACTCCTAAAATTCTCACCCCCACATACCCCAACCCTCCCCCAACACACACAACCACCACACCCACACATACACATACCACCACACACACACCCCACCCTGCTAAGCCCATTTATTGTTGCTTGTAACAAGTGTTTGGGGGTGACTGCCTGGGTTTGGATTCCCTGTGAGAGCTTGTCCCTGAAGACTGACTGACATGAGGCAGTCATGAGTTGCCTGTGGTTCTTCATCTCGTGGTGGGCCTTGTGAGCTCTTCAGCTTCATCCCTCCACATTCACTCCCCTGGCTCTGCTTGGCCACACGGGCAAGCCATTTCCTGGCCTCTTCACTCTGCACTTGAGCGGCGCACCCATGCTGTTCCTACGTTGGAGCTTCGGGCTCGAGGGTAACACAGGCCTGCACATTCCTTCCAAATTCAGGTGACTTCCCTTGGACAGTGGGAGGTGCACTAGGGCGGTCATTCCACGGCCCTTAGGGACATGTGGAAGAAACCTGCTGGACAAGACCCCATCTTCAGGGAGGCGAGCAGAGCACCAACTGTATAGATGGGCAGAGGGAACTGAAGCCGAGTGAGTCACTTGGCTGGCCACTGCCCAGAGGCCTGAGGAAGGCAGGCACAGTGAGGAATGTGATGGCGTAAAGGTACACTGGGGAAATGGGACATTTGTAGGCAATGGAGCATCTGCATGGGGCAGCTTTCTCCCAGTTGGGAGGGATCTCTAAGAACTTGAAATCAGTGTCTGGAGAGACGGCTCAGCAGTTGAGAACATTTGCTTCACTTCTAGGACCTGAGTTTAGTTCCCAGCACTTACAATAGATGGCTCATACCCACCTACAGACCCAGCTTCAGGGGTCTGATACCTCTCCTGACCTCCAGGGACACACCCGCACACACACACACACACAATTTTTAAAAAGATATTGGGGGAGGGGGAGAACTTAAAAGGACATTGGCACAGTGCCTAAGAACAATGCTGGAGGCTTGAGAGCTTATTATGTGTGCAAATACTGACTTAAACAAACCCGAGAAAGGACACTTTCAAGGACATGGGACACCGGAGTCCCCAGTGCACAGCTGATGGCCTGCCACAGGTGACAGCACTATGGTTCCACTTTCAGGAAGATTCTGCCTCTTTGCACACACATGCAAATAGACATTTATAAACTATATGACGTGGGGAACCACCCAGTCCAACCACTGCAGGCAGGGAGACACATGCTGGCTGCCCTGGGGCTGGCTAGAATTCCTTCTTCTTGGGCTTTATGTCTGCATACATGTTGCTTGAAAGGCTTTTGTTTGTCTATTTGTTGTTGCTATTCCAGGCAGAATCTACCATGCAGCTCAGGCTGCCCTTCATAGCCATTCTCCTGCCTCAGTCTCCAGAATTGCTAGACATGCATCACCGTGCTACTACCTCTGTAAACAGTTCTTGTTCATTTTGTTTTGAGACAGGGTCTCACTATGTAGCCAGGGCTGGTCTAGAACTTGCTATGTAGATCATACTGGCCTGGAACTCAGAGGAATCCAACAGCTCCTGCTTTCCACTGTAAGTAAAGGCTGCTACCACCATGCCCAACTTGTAACTAGTTCTTAATACTTACAAATACTTGCCAGCAAATGAGGGAACCCAGATGGAAAAGAATGGGATTACCCAGGCACAGAACTGAAGCTGGTGAGGATTCGCCGAAGACTAAGTCAAAGGATTGTGTGTTGAGGGGCCACAGGAGGCTGCAGAAAAGCACAGGAATGCTCACCACAATGCTATGTTCACAGAGTGGTGCACAGATCTCATGGGCCCAGCTTTCTCCAGGGCAGGTCTATAGCTGTCACTGGTGCTACCAAAGCCACTCACCATGAATGAGCACCTCTCCCTTTGAAGCTTCAGTGAGAGCTGCTGCTGACCTCACATGCTGGTCAAAGCTACACCCAATCTCCAACACGGCTCCCTTGACTATGAATCAGGACATGGAAAGGGCCTATGGCAAACTCAGCAAGGAGGAGAAAGGCTCAGTCTGCCCAGCAGCTTCTACCTCCTAGGAGAAGAAAGACAACAGGAAACCTAGCAGGCCCATGCAGAAAAAAGCTAGAGGGAGAGGCCCTGAGGACAGCATAGCAGTCACGGACGACTGTCCTATACAGTACAGGGTCAGCTCACTTCTGCTGAGCTTCCTATGCTAGCAAGGGAGAGCCACTAAGCACAAGCAGCACCAGGCACCGGTCAGAGCATGCTGCTCCATTGTGAGCCAGCCAGGTTCAGCGCCACAGACTGCCAACGCTTGCCGTTCCCATACTTACCTACCAGAGAAACAATATTGAAGCCTGAATTCTTGCAGAGCACGGACATACTGTGATTCACCTCAAGAGACCAGACAGGTTCTGATGACCCAGGACAATTCAAAGTGCAGAGGGACTTACATGGGCGAAGTGCAATTCCAACCCCCAAGACCACAAACAAACAAGGACCAACCATGACACACACTTCTTGTGTTTCCCACTCAATATGGAAAAACTGCCAGCCTGGCCCATGGGTCCCCATAAAGTTCGTTACATACTTGAAATTCCAGCAGGGCTTGAAGGCTAACAGCTAACTTCCAAACTGTTTAAAAATGTATTTGGAAACAACCCAAATGTCCCCTGACACAAATGGAAACAAATCAAAGTGTGTATCCCTACCGTGGACCTGCATACTCAGAGGAGACACTAGTCCATGTTGCCACAAAGACCTTGCAACACAAAGGGTCAGCAAGGGAAGCCACGTGCCGCAGGTTCCACATGCATGTGCTCATGCATACATGCACACAACACACAGAGTCTCCTGAACAGGTAGTGTACCAAGGCAGGAGCAGGTGGACTGGGTGGGATGGAACCAATGGACGACAGGTGACCAGGTGACCAGGTTTTTGTCCTTGCCTCTGGATGCTGGAAGACCATTCAAATGAGTACACACGGTAGCACACACAGAAGGGCCATCTGCAGACCCAGCTGTGGTTACTCTTGGTTGTCAACTTGAGGCCCTGGGAAGAGGGAACCTCAGCTAAGGAATTCCATCAGGATGCCCTGTGAGTGTGTCTGTGGGACATTTAATTGTTGATGGGATGAGGGCCCAGCCCACTCCAGACCTTGGCACTACTGGCAGGTAGCCCTGGGAGGTTTAGGAAAGGTAGGTCAACAGAGCCTGGAAACAAGCCAGGAAGCATCGTCCTTTATGGTCTCTGCTTCAATTCCTGCCTCAGTTTTCTTGGGGATGAACAATATATAATCTATAAACCAAATAAACCCTTTCTTCCGCCGAGTTGCTTTTGGTCATGGTGTTTATCATAGCAACAAGAACCAAACTAGGTCAGGAACCAAGGAGACAGTGTCCTTTCTAGGCTACAGGTCAACTCCTCTGATGCTGGAGCAGGTCAGAATTCACCAGCAGAATTCACAGCCTGTTCTAAAATGGTAGAGATGGCTGGGAGCAATGGCAAACACCTCTAATCCTAGTACGCAGGGAGCAGAGCGATTTGTGGGAGTCGGGGTGCCAGCCAGGGATATACAGTGAGACCCTGTCTCAAACTAAGTACATTAAAACTGAACTAAGGTGAAAGTGGAGAGAGGCTCATCCCTGCACCCCCCTGTCAATCCCAGTGGCCTCTGGGCTGCTTCATGGAGAGCAAGGGGAAAGAGACGAAGACCAGGCAGAGTGGACAGTGAGAAGGTTAGTCTTCACTGTGACTGCTAGATTTGGAGTCACTTAGGAGACAAATCTCTAGATGCATCTGAGGATAGCAGAGATTTAGTGAGGAAGAAAGAAACACTCATGGCAAACATGGGTGACATTATCCCTCAGCCGGGGTCCCAGACTGACTAAGAGATGACAGTGAATATTTGTCTCTCTGCTTCCCAACTGTAGGTGAGATGTGAGCAGCTGCCTCGGGCTCCTGACACCACGCCCCACACAGATGGACTATACTCTCTCAGAACACGAGCCAAAAATCCATCTTCCCCCACGCTGCTTTTATGTAGGTATTTCAATCATATCAAAGAGAAAGCAACCAACACAGGACACTTTTCCATTGCCCACAGACACTTAAGTCACTCTGGGCACTACCAGCAAGGGAAGAGTCACCTCTCTTGGTGAGTACCCCAACTGGAAGGACTGAACTGTGAGAGACTGCCATTTACACTACCTGTGAAGGTGGAGGCTTTCTTCACAAAGCCATAGCTCCTAGCAGCTTCTCCACAGCTGGCTTAAGCTGCCTGAGCTCCACAGGAGGTCAGCAGACAAGGGCAGAGTGTTCTCCATTTCTACCCAGCTCCCTGTCATAGAGATCAGCATCCTAGGGGTGTGTGTCGGGGGAGGGGAGTATCTCACAGGGAGGCATAGTGGGGATAGGAAACCTTCAGAGTACAGAGCAATGGCCTACGGGCCTTCCACACACACGGTCTATACAGCAACTCTACACAGTTAAGGTTAAGACTTCAAATGAAGAAACAGCTTGACTACAGGGGCACAGTTCTAGAACACTCTGGGATATCACACACACACACACACACACACACACACACACACACACACACACACACCCCTACCTTTCTGGAGAGGGAAATCTACAAACTTAAGGTGCTCCTAATTCAGTAGTTCCATGGCCACGGAACCCCAAGGGTTCCCCAAGATGTAAAACACTGATGCACCAACATGTGCTGTGGTTAGTACTGGAGACTAAAGCTGCAGGGTCACGGACATACAGCTATTCTGAACCCTCAGCCATAGGGCTTCAGACCACAAAGAAAGCAAACTCACCCCAGGATGTCCAGAGACACACAAACACCCATGTTGGTAAATAAACACCCCAGTAATGGGAGCAGATTACTTCTTTTTGAGTTGTTGCCAATGGGGTCATATAGACTGCAACCCACCCAGCCCTGCTCCTCAATCATTATAGGCTATTAATTACCATTGCTCCTGGTTACCCCCGAACATGTTGGTAAGATCCTATTGCTGAAGATGTACAAGTCACACAACATGGAGACATCAAGCTGCTACTCACCTGGAAGCTTCATCCCTATTGGCTTGTATTCATGATGCTAAAAGGTACCCAAAAGAGTAAGCCTTCATATCCCATAGCTGTGAACTAGGAATTAATTGGCCATCGTAAGTTGTATTGACTGCAGGACGAGCTGGGCCTGCTGGTGCAGTAGCGGCACACGTGTTAAGGGAATTACCAACCATGTTCTGATTAGATCAGAGGGCCACCCCTCGAGATGGAGCATATGCATGGCACTTCAAGGGGCCCTCAGAGAAGCTCTACTTGCAGGAGATGGCAATTCACAGAGAACCACAACTGGTTAAAACTCAGACTGGAGTGCTCAGTTGCAAACCAGACATTCACGCCTTCACCCCTACCCCCTCCCTGCAAGGCTTAGGAATCTTTGTGTTAGACGGAGCAGAAAGATCATTCAGAGCCAGAGGCGGTTTACAACACCAAGGAAACCAAGCCACACCAGGGCAAGTGTGCACACGGGCTCGCAGCAACTGTGACAGCATGCACATGACCTACGCAAGCTCCTGTCAAACTGAAGCCCATCATAGAAGTGAGGAGGTAGGTGCCCAGCACCACCCCTAAGTGAGGAACTACTGGCATTTGATTGCTGCAGGGAGAGGGAAGGTCAGGTTTCTTTAAGGGTGTAATCTGATTGGGTGAACACATTCAATGTCAGCGAAGCGGCCCAAACTGGACTTGATGGGGGTGTGGGGGAACAATCTTGAAGCTGGATGGAAAGAAATGGACAGTGGAAAACATGGTAAAAGAAGGAAAATTGTAGGAGATTCTCAAATTAATAAAACTATTGCAAAGGTAAAAATGTTCCACGGCTGGTGGTAAAGGGTCTACATTTGTTCATTAAATGGCAACATGCAGTCCAAATAGACTGTTGCTATGATCCAAGGAAAGCACCAGGCCTTAAGCATTGAGCCCATCACCTCCCTTTCTGTAGGAGACAAAGTCCCACTCCTAGCTGAGGACCTTTTGGCATCTGATTGCTGCTTCTCATTAGTCTTTTAAAAAAGAAAACAATATGGAGGCTGAGGCAGGAGGATCAACAGTTCCAGGGCATGAGACACTGTGTCAAACACACATAAACATTGTGTGCACTGGGCTGGAGAGATGGCTCAGTGGTTAAGAGCACTCACTGACTACTCTTCCAAAGGTCTTGAGTTCAAATCCCAGCAACCACATGGTGGCTCACATTGTGTACACTGCCTACAACTCCAATACAGGGAGGTGCAAAGCTAGTGTCATCTAATTTAGTCTCAAAAATGAACACACACACACACACACACACACACACACACACACCCCACCCCACAGTAGCCCTTTGGGAGAGGGTAGGGCTGGTTTTGGGCGGAGCAGCACAAGCCAGAAATTACTATAGCTTCAGTATCCCTCATCCAATTGGCTTGGGACCTACACTTGAAAGGGAAGGGGCTGGGGGCAGGGCAGGATGGAAATTATGGTAGCTTGAATACCCCCTCATCCAACTGGCTTGGGAGAACTATTTCCAACTTCCAAATATCTGTGCTATGTAAGGAGCCATCTTGGGGATGGGACCCAAGTCTAAATGCAACATTCGTATTAATACTCCTGCTCAGATGACTTTTGCTTGGACCCTATCGCAAGGTCACATGCACAATTTTCTCAGTAGGACTGGAGCCTGAGGTCTGAGTCGATAGTTGCAGGGTCTGGTATCCACATTAGCAATACATCCTCAGCAGGGCACAGCCCACAGATCTATGAGGCAGGCTGCTGTCTTCTGTGTCCTGCATAATGAATGCCAATCACAGCCCTTTTGGGGGCCAGATCTTAAGAAAGCCCCACCACACACAGACACACACACACACAGACACACACAGACACACACACACACACACAGACACACACACAGACACACCCAGACACACACACACAGACACACACAGACACACACACCCAGACACACACCCAGACACACACCCAGACACACACCCAGACACACGCACACAGACACACACACACAGACACACACACACAGACACACAGACACACACACCCAGACACACACCCAGACACACGCACCCAGACACACGCACCCAGACACACGCACACAGACACACGCACACAGACACACGCACCCAGACACACGCACCCAGACACACGCACACAGACACACGCACACAGACACACACACACAGACACACACAGACACACACACACAGACACACACCCAGACACACACCCAGACACACACACCCAGACACACACCCAGACACACGCACAGACACACTCACAGACACACGCACACACACGCACAGACACAGACACACGCACACAGACACACGCACACAGACACACGCACACAGACACACGCACACAGACACACACACACACAGACACACGCACACAGACACAGACACACAAGCTACACAATAACTCACATTACATTTTTCTTTCTTTTTTTTTTTTCTTTTCTTTTTTTCGGAGCTGGGGACCGAACCCAGGGCCTTGTGCTTGCTAGGCAAGTGCTCTACCACTGAGCTAAATCTCCAACCCCCATTTTTCTTTTAAAAACTGCCTTCCATGTAATGTTTATATTAATATATATTTGGCTTGTTGCCTCTTAAAATAGATCCTTTTTGCATGGTTTGGTGTTTTGTCTTGTCTTGTTTTCCTAGACAGGGTTTCTCTGTGTAGCCCTGGCTGTTCAGGAACATGCTCGGTAGACCAGGCTGGCTTCAAACTCAGAGCCGCCTGCCCCTGCCTCCCGAGAACTGGGAATGAATGCACCCCCACACTCCACTCCACTAGTCTTGGTTTGGTTGGTTTATTTTGAGACAGGGTTTCACTAGGACTTCAATTTTGAAGTCGTCCTGTCTCAGCCTCTCAAGTCCTGGGGTCATGGACATGTGTGTCTACACCCAGTATTAAGGGGCTGGGGAAACTCGATGATGGAGCAGACTCTTTCTCCGTGTAAGGTGCTGGGTCTTAGGAAGTGAATGTGTGGCACACTGTACCCGGAGCCTCTGGGAGGAAGCCACCACCTGACACTGAGGGTCATGAAGGGCCACCTTGTTAGTCACGGGCAATTACCACAGCCCAGGGGCTTGCGAGCCATTCAAGCCTTGCGAGTCCTCAGACTGAGCCAGTCGTCATCTGCTGAAGCCAACATAGGATGGGGGAGGGTCTGGGGTGCTCGGGGCATCTGTGCCAGCTCTGGATTTTCAGAACCCCAAAGCTAGGGACCAGGCACATATCCTGCCCTGGCTTTTGAAGTTTGGCAAATCACTGTGTCCTCCACGGTTATCTGGTTATTACAGTTTAAACAGCCATTTATTGAGTGCTTAGCTCAAGAGACAGTAAACATTGTTCACTTCAAAATACATAAAATCGCACCAGGGAAAGTCGCTGAATAAACAGGGGTGCCTCTGCCCTCAGAATGGGCAGACAACGCTCTCCACCTGGCAGCCAGGCTCCGGGTTAAAGGGCGGGTTTATCACGTACCTCACTCACCAGGCCTCAGGACCTGCAGGATGGGCCAGGGAAACCAAGGGCTGTAGCCCACATCTCATAGCAAGGTCACTCACTCACTGCCTTCCTTCTCTCGGTTTTTCGATGTTTTTAGTTTAATCGTATAAAAAGACCAAAACAAGACAGAAAGGGCTGGGTGGGTGCGTGGCCCAGTTAGTAGAGCACTTGCCCTGCTCTTGTGAGGCCAGACCTGGGTCCCAACACAGAACCATGAAGCCCCTGGGAGACAACACTGGCACCCTCCTGCTCTAGTCTGTGGAGCTCCAAGGCCAGAAACACACAACTGGACTAGATACAAATGGCCCCAATGGGCCACCATCCTACCACTTAAAGGGTCCAAGCCAGAACATTCCAGAGCAACCTACAGAAGCAGGCTCCCAGCCCAATCCCCTGACAGAAAGGCAAGACTGAGCAACAGACACTTTAACCCTCCACAAGAGTGTGTGACAGCAAGCTTGGCGGCGGCAGCAAACCCTCCAGGGGTACAGGCCAAGAAAAAACAGTTCCTGTTGCACTCATCAGGCTGCTGTCACAACAAAACCAAACCGTCACTTAGAATTCAAAATACCAACCTTAAAAGAAAAAAATTCAAGTGTGTGGTGGTGGTACAGGCCTTTATTCTCAGCATCTGGGAGGCAGAGGCAAGCAGATCTCTGTAAGTTAGTTCCAGGCCAGCCTGGTCTACATAGTGAGTTTCAGGCCAGCCAGAACGACATGGGAAGACTGTTCTTTTTTTTTTTTTTTTTTTTTTTTTTTGGTTCTTTTTTTCGGAGCTGGGGACCGAACCCAGGGCCTTGTGCTTCCTAGGTAAGCGCTCTACCACTGAGCTAAATCCCCAGCCCCGGGAAGACTGTTCTTAAAAATAAATAAATAAATAAATAAACAAATCAATCAATCAATCAATCAACATCCATTTGCTCTTTAATAAAGACCCTGGCGGTCCCAAACTAGTTCCTAATATGGGTCCTGTGCTGCGGGCCTCACAGAGGTCAGATGGGCAGGTCCAGGGCATTCCCTCTTTCAGGAGGCCTTGGTTTATGAGCCAGGCTGACCTGGTGAGAGACAGATGAATACATTTTTGGCTCACTACCCGCCTCAATGGTTTGCATTCCCAAACGAAAGACACACAATCAGCCTTATATTTTGATGCCTCAAACAGCACAGTAGCTGGGCCACTGTCTAACCTCCATGATCTCCCACTGGTAATCTCGAGTTATTACTTACTAATTTTATGTTCTATCTGTCTGTCCTGGATCCAGTTGGCTGCCCAATTGGGCTGTGCTCTGGACCCTGCTCTCCTGGCTCCTTCACATGGTGGCCATGCCTCTCTGTCCTGCATTCTCAGACAAGGCTTCTCTCCTCTCCTGTACTCTGCACACACGGCGGCTCCTTCCCCTTATATGTCTGACTCACATGGTCTCCACACTGCTAAGAGACTCCACGTTGTTCCTAGGTGCCCTGCCCTGTCTTAGACCTGGATTGAATTAGAATTCATTACTGCATCACATAGTCACATGTCTGCTGTCTTTTCCATGGCTTTGTTTAGAAAACAACCTTTGACAGCATCTGACCAAATTTCTGCAAATTCACATGCAAAGACAAAAGGTGGTATTCTTGTTCAAATAGGTTAGAGGAGGAAGACTCCATTACTGTCCTTCCAACCAAGATCCCCATCTCCAACTCTGAGCCGTTTTTAGGACATGATGGAAAATTCTAGAGAATGCGGGGAGCCCCGCTACACAGGAGCTCAGGAGGTTCTCTTGGTGGGGTTCACAGGGCATCATCTTCAGGTCCTGTGCCCCACAGCCCAAGTCAGCCACCACCTCACCAGCACCCAGACCACAATGGCATTCCTCAGAGGAGCCATGACACCTCTTCCTACGCTAAACTCACAATCGCAATTAAGAATGTGTGCCACACAGCACACCTCCACCTAGGACTCTGCAAAGTCATTCACACTGGCTCTATGGAACAGTGTGACCAGTGGGACACCTATTAACCAGAGCCCGTGATCAACTCAATAGTAAGAACAATCAGTCCGCGACTCCATATGACAACTACATATTACTAACTGGCACAGACAAAGTACAAGGCACAGTGCTAATTATTCTGATGCTGGAGGTAATTTCATATGAATGCATAGCAATTCCTTGTAATAACAGTAAGGAGAGCTATTACTACTCCCACTTTACAGACTCGGGAAAAACCCCAGGGAACTGAGTACCGAGGGAAGCAGGGCGTAAGCCTCGGAAGCTAACCACTTTCCTAGGGTCACTCCAAATCTGGGACAGCATCTTCCCTTCCTCGCCTTGGATGCAGTTCACATCCAGAAAGGAGTCACTTAAAAAGGTGCAGAGTGTTTTAGCATGGCATCTCTGTGGGCAACCGCTCTGCTTTCAGTAGTAACCAGTTGTCCTCCATGTGTTTAGACCTCCCAAACCACAGATACTCTTCTCTCAGTAGTAACCACGCCAGATAGCAGGCAGGCAACGTGGAGCCCTCCAGACGTGACACTGCAGCATCACCCTCAATACATAAGAGGCTGCAAAGAAGAGATTCCCAAAGGCTGGCAGGGACAGAGCAGGAACTAAGAGAGGCGCTGAGCACCGTGATGGATGTTAGGACCAATCACCATGATGCTCCAGGAAAGGAGGCTTCACAGAGCGGCCTCAACCCTGTGACATGCTCCCATCTGACCCAAGCTCGGCTGACACCAGCTTTTTTATTTCATCTCCTAAGTTCTCTGAAATGAGCACACATACCTCTTGAACATGAAGACCAGAAAACACCAGATCGAAGGCCACATGGCTGTGGGGGCTGTACACGCTCGGGAGACTGTGACATGTTCAACAAAGAGGCCACGGCACCTAAGTGCCACCTCTTGAGAAAATGCTGCTAACTTCCGGGCCTCATCAGTGCCACACAGAGACCAGAGGACACATGCCAAGCTACACAATGACATGGGGCAGGTGGCTATCCCTGGCCTCAACAGCTACTGTTGCCAAGTCGCCAACCACAGCTTGGGCACACACTTGGTGGCAACCGATACTCCTAGGACAACACCACAATGGACTGCCCAAGTCAGGGCTCTCAGCCTCTTCGCGGTTCCGATTTCTGCCACCACACAGTGGCCCCGTTACTCTCAACTACAAACTAGTCACCTTCAGCCCAGGGCAGAGGCCCTCACACGATGACAGTGGCCTACAGCAGTGCACAAAGCACAGTTCAGATGGCAGCTGGAGGGAGAACAGAGAACAGAAGAGGCATTAAGGATGGTGCAGGTGACAACCCATGAGCCATGAGGGCATCTAAAGACTGTGTGTCACACCTAAATGTGACAGGCAGGATCATGAGAGACAAGACAGATGGGAAGCCTACAGCCCCACCACACAACCCAGGGATAATGCTGGAAAGGGCTAAGGACTCAGACGCTTAAAGTACAGAGCTCAGCCTGAGCTAAGTGAGGTCGGGGAGCTGGACCACACGCCCATGACTTTCCTGCTGTCTCTAAGGTGTTACATGGAGAGCACAGCACAGGGCTCCCAGGTGAGTCCCAGCTACACTCTCTGGAAGGCTGCAGTCATTTCAGGGATTAGGAACCTATGCTTGGTGCTCAAGGCCTGGTTTCTGTCCCCAGCAGGAGGGAAAAGGATGAACTTAGCAGGTGGGGGCAGGTGGGGCTGCTCCGCCCCTGACACAGCATCAGGCATGGACAGGCTTTTGATTTTTCTCCTCTACTTTGCTGAACATTTGAATCTTTTTCACAACTAAAAGCCCCTTACCACCATTTTTTCTCCAGGTTCATAACAGCATAGCCAGTTTCTTGGCGCGCGGCAGCCTCCCAAGCGCTGCTGCAGCCACACCCGTGAATCCATCCATCCCAACCTGGCTCCCCATTCTTCGTCCTGTGAGATGGAGCAGGTCAGACCGAAAGTCACCTTTCTCTTCTGTCCTGCCTCCTTCTCAGTCCCCTCAGACAGAAAGCTGTACCTGGCTGTACCTCCTACTCTGTGAGGGCCACTTGCAGTCATCCACGCATGTGGGAGTGACCCATGGTTCCCATTTGTGTTTGGCTTTTCACTGGTGGGCAGGAGGCAGCTGCACAGGACTAACAGCAAATACTCAGACCCCAGGACCCAGATCAGGATCCTGGACTCTTAGAGTCCCTCCATCACTCCTCTGGTGTCTAGGCTACAAATTCTACAATGTGTCCTAATGAGATAAGTGCACTTTATCTCTCTTTGGTCCATCTCCAAAGAGTATGTAGACTTCACATTTCCCACCAGTTCTGAGGGCTAAGGTGGGCTTACCAAAGAACATCACTTTCTAAACTGGGCCTGCTGGTCCACACCTGTAATCCCACAACTCAAGAGGCAGAGACAGAGGTTGGGGCTGGAGAGATGGCTCAGTGGTTAAGAGCACTGTCTGCTCTTCCAGAGGTCCTGAGTTCAATTCCCAGCAACCACATGGTGGCTCACAACCATCTGTAATGGAATCTGATGCCCTCTTCTGGTGTGTCTGAAGACAGCTACAGTGTACACATATACATTAAATAAATACATAAATACATATATATACACATTCATACATTCATACATAAATCTTAAAAAAAAAAGACAGAGACAGGAGAAATCAGTTTAGTCTGTCTTGGCTACATATTCAGTTCAAGGCCATCTTCAGACAAGATCCTGTTTCAACTTCTCTTCCCACTTATAACAAAAACCCCTTCACTTTCTAAACCTGTGAAATGCCACTGAAACCTGGCAAGGCACAGTGGCACTTCTGTATGATGACAGCAGGTAGAGGAAGTGTAAAAAGTTCTCCACCTCCCATACAGGGTAACTATGAAAACACAACAAGCCACAGAAACCTAGACACAAGTGTTCAGAGGCCCATACTAACCACAGCTGGAAGGAAGACCCCAAGGACACAGACAGTGAGGGAGGGGAATCCACACCATACGTGCTACATGCTAACAGAAAAGGAAGTTCAGAACTCAGAGTTACTGTGGAAAATCCCTTGAGCTATGGGTTCAAGATCAGCCTGGGTAATTAGTGAGAACCAACTGAGAAAGGAGATTGAGGTTGGGGAGAAAGGCAGAAGGCGAAGTCCTGGTGCATGCTGAAACAATCTTCACGGCAGATTGCTAAGCCAAACACCCAGACACAAAACACCGCGTATTCATGACTATTCATAAGGAAGGTTCAAGTGAGGGAATTCAGAATCCAGTCTTGGCCTCCAGAGCCTGGCAGGAGGGCATGGGGTTAAGAGCAGGCACTGGAATCTGTACACTGGAGGGTCACCGTGGGTGTGATGTGGCCTGACTTCTGGTTACTTTGTGGATTCTTCTTTCTTCCACTCTTCTTCCCTTTCAACTCCCTAACTCTAGGTAAGAGAGAAAGAAAGAGGGAAAGAGAGAAAAAAAAAATTCTCGAATAAAGTCAGGGGTAGGAGAGGGGGCCTCATTAATTAGTGTCCAGTTCCTTGGAGGCAAGTTCGATCTTTGCCTAAGACATTAGGATATCTAATTTCTCCTCTTTGCTTACGACTACTTGACAAATGGCAACAGACACTACCAACAGCACCCAGCCACCTACCAGCCCCTTTCTTTGGGGCTCTGGCATTTATATACCCTCTGAAAAGTCCCCAGAATCCCAAACATCGCACACACGCAGAAACTATCTGCAGCTGGCAAGCCCATGCTCCTCCCACAACGAGGCAATCATAATCACCAGCTGTGGACACTGAAGCAGCCCCATAGCCCACACCTGAGATGACAGACAAAACAAACTCCCATAGTTCTGTGGTTTTAAAAAAACCCCAAAGTTCTCACTATTTGAGAACTTTATTTGGGTGTTGGTGCGTGTGGACGGGGACAATCAGATCTCCTCATGCTGGATACAGGCCGTTATGATCCTTCCACTGTGGGCACTGAGAATGGAATTCAGGTTCTCAACAAGAACAGCACTAACCACGGAGCCATCTCTCCAGCCCCTTAAAGGGTTAACTGTGTGTTATGTAAGCTAGTTTTTGAAAGGCTGTCATTTTGAAAGTACTTCCCTGCTCTCAAGCGGCAACCTTTTTCTTCTCCCTGTTGATAGTGCAGACCCACTTGAACCAGAGGACGGCAAGATACCCACTGCACCGAGTCCTGCTGGGTCAGACTAGGGTGAGGGCCAGGCAGGATCCACCACAGTGCCAGTGGGCGCTCCAGGCGCCATCCCAGAGGCCAGGACTGGAGCGATGGCAGCCTCCTGCCCAGGGTGTGAGGTTTATGCATAGGGTGGATGACTTGACAAGATTTGTAACACATGACATTCTGCCACACGAACTTAAAAACACCTCGCTCAATAAAACTGTGCAAAAATAAGACAAAAACCACGTTTCAGATAAATGTTCTTTGGAGTAACACTTGGTACCCACAGCGAGCTCTCGAGGGCTGATCTTGCACGCCCTGGGGCGGGCATCTTCGCTCCACCCTCTCTGTGGTAGATGATAAGTGTCCTACCCTCTCTTGAGAAGTGAGGCCCAGGGCTCAGTCTCCCACGAACACCGAGGCAACTCCTTGCCACCGCAGGCAACCAGGATCCTCTAGGGAGGGGTGACCCAACAGAATGAAATTCAACTCTCTCCAGAGGTCAATCTAGTTCTGCATTTGCTTGACGCCATGCACACACATGCACCACCACACTCTCAGCCATGCATGCACGCGCGCGCGCGCGCGCGCGCACACACACACACACACACACACACACACACCCCACCACACTCTCCTCAGCATCTCTTCCACTTATTTCACAGTGCTGTTTTTTTCAACCCCAAACCCCACCCCCAACGCCACCATCCAGGGAAACCAGGCTCTCAGCCAGGACTCCCAGAGCCCATGGACCATTCTCCAGATCACATCCCCAGCTAGGACACCTGTTACGGTCCTGGTCTTCACAAAAGGACGTGCTAGCTGTCCCCAAGCCTTGTGGCTTCGGGTGCTTAAAAAAGCATAGCACTCTGACCATAGCATTTCTGGAACTCCTTAATGGTGACTTAACCCTAACGCTCAAGGACAGAGCAGACAAGCTGCAGTTCAGAGCAGTGGGCCTAGATCACACCTTGAAGCATTTTCAGGAAAGAGGGACAGGTAAGCAGACAGACAGGCAGATGAACTTAACCGTTTGGGAGATCTGGCTTCTCTTCCCTCTCTTAGACTGCCTGGCAGGCAGGGATGATTTTCTTGGGTCCATCCAATCCAGGCTTCTGGGCCAGCCACACTCGGGGCAGCCGCAGTCTTGGGAATGCTTGCGACTCCTTTCTATCTTCTCAGAACCCCTACTCACAGCCCTTGGCAACAGAACTCACCTGGGAATGTCCCGGGTCTTCAGAGTGCAGGTGGGGAAGGTGACCGAGTGCCAGCTGTGGGGGCCCAAAGCCTTATCCGCTTCATCCGACTTTTCCAAGCTCACACCCAGCCCTCACCGAAGCTTCAGATTGCCCCTCAGCACTCGGAACCACCCACCCTCAGCCCAACGCCTGCAGACCGTTGACCTTAGTTCACCACTGGCAGAGCACGAGTTAGGACACCATGAAATCTGGCCTCTCTTCCTGCTGTGGCCATGAGATGATTGTCTCCTGACAGTTGTCCTGATGAAGGTACAAACTCAATGGCTATCCCGCTGGACCATGTGCTGGGTTCACTCAGCCTTCATGAAGTCCCACAGAGACTTAGTGCCTAATAGGATGACATGGCACTGGCTCAACTCCTGTCACCCCCACAGTGGTGTGAATGAGAAATGTCGCTGGTTGTGGCCTTGTTAGGAGAGGCGAGTCCCTAGAGGTGGGTTTAAGAGCATAGACTGTTCTTTCGTTTCACTGTGCTTCATGCTGGTAAAGGTTTGAAAATGTGAGCTCTCAGTTTCCTGTTCCTGGCGCCATGCCTCCTCACCATTATGGACTCTGACCCCCCTAGAACCATAAGCCCCAAATAAACACTCTTCTGTAAGCTGCCTTGGTCATGGCGCTTCATTTCAGTAAAACAGAAGTAACTGTCACAGCCCACAACCCACCGCCATCTCCTTCCCCCAGGTGAAGAAGGCGGGGAGAGCTGACAGAGCTGATAGAGAGCTCCCCATGACTCGCCCAGGGAGCCGGGGGCCTCCCCCACAAGTTCTGTCAATCCTCCCACAACCATAAGAAAGGGTCCATGCCTAGAAAGATGAGTCAGCGGTTAAGAGCACTGGCTGCTCTTCTAGAGGACCAGGGTTCAAGTCCCAGCAGCCACGTGACAGATCCCAGCTGTCAGTAACTCTGCCCAATACCCTCACACAGATATACATGCAAAACATCAACGCACATGAAATTACTAGAAAAAAGGATAAACAATACATTTTAAATTAAAAAGGGGGCAGGGGTCCATGGGTCACTCCATTCAAAGTGGGTCCCAACCAACCAACCACCTACAACTTTTCTTTCCACTCCCATCCCAGTGTGGCTGGCAGCTCCTGCCCAAACACACATGTGAATAAGAACTGTTGGAAGACCGGTCAAGAGCCTGACCACCCAGTGCCTCAGCTCTTGGGTAACAGTTTCTGCCCAGGCCTCCTCCCCCACAACATTCTCTGACCCCCACAGATGCTAACCTGGTCTTCCAAGGTCCCATAGTTTCATGTCCTAGGTCCCAATTCCTCTCTCTCTTTAAACCATTGGCACCATCCAGCTGCCTAATCCCCAAGTCAACTCCTCACTCCCTCGCTGCCCAAAGTGACTCGAGCTG
Source organism: Rattus norvegicus (assembly GCF_021556685.1). NCBI lineage: Eukaryota > Metazoa > Chordata > Mammalia > Rodentia > Muridae > Rattus > Rattus norvegicus. The sequence continues at coordinate 114,667,933 of NC_141540.1, forward strand.
CCCTGGCCACTTGCTCTCCAGTGACCCAGTCAAGATGCTTCCAAGGACTCAGCTTCAAGTGAGGCCCTGGGAGTCAGGACCAGCAGAGACAATGAACCAACCACACGTGTGCAGACACACGGAATACACAGGGAGGCGGAGACTTTTCAGTGATCTCTGCATCGCCGTAAGACGCTGCTCAGTCTTAAATATGTCTAAGAACTGCCTGATGGGAACTCACACCAACCACACGGCACTTGCAGGCAACGGTGCAGTCCTAGCTCTGCAGGCTGGACTTCAACATGGACTCGGGCGGGCCCTGGCCGGCTACCTCGAGTAACCAGCAATCCTGACAGAATGCTCTCAAGATGACTGGGGGACACATGCCTATGACTTCCCTCTAGCCTGCACCATAGGGGAAGGGAAGGAATCCCAAGTCACAAAGCCCAGAGGGAATGAGCAACCTGGGCAACATCTCCCAAGCTCCACAAGGAACTGAGACCCACGCAGAAGACCAATTCACCACGCATGCCTAAGAGAACAGAACTGAAGTGGATAAACACATTCATCTGTCCACTGCTCCTTCTTCCTATGGGAAGACCAAGAATGGAGTGCCCCAATGCTGGTCCAGTGCCCAAGACTCAGAAGCACCTTGCTCCTGGCAGACAGCAGAGGGCCTGCTTGGGGCATCTCAGGGACACCACACGTGCACCTTCAGGCAGCAGGAGGGCCCCAGATGCACTGGCTGAGAAGCAAGTGGATGCAGTCGGGCCTGTTGAGCCCCCAAGCCTGACTTGGGGATAGCCCTCTGGGTCTGCCTGCAGTCCCAGTCCCTCACTTGACGGGAGAAAGCTCCCAGTTTAGATGAAGAATGCTGCACAACTCTACAGAAAAACAGATAGGAGAGTCCAGTGTTTGGTCTCAAAAGAGGACCTTAGAGGTAAAAAGGCAAATTGGTTGTAGGTAGAGACTATGTCACCAGAGCTTCACTCTAACCATCCAAAATGAAAGGAAGGCATAAGGCAGCAGGCTGGGTCTGGGCCAGCCTGCCTTACTGGCCTTGAGATAGTGTGCTGGTGGGGCAGAGCTGCACGGTGCACAGGACAGTTGGGGTAGATAAAGGGAGAGAGCACACAAGACAGAGCATGGCTCCTCCACCCACACTGGAGCCCAGAACACGGGAAGGAAAAACCCACCTTGGGCAACAGCGTGACCCTGGCTTTGACTTTCTATGTGTTGAATGGCATGTGCTGAAAGTGTAGAAACAGGCCATGTAGAAGTAGGCTACTGGGCTGGAGAGATGGCTCAGCGGCTAAGAGCACTGACTGCTCTTCCAGAGGTCCTGAGTTCAATTCCCAGCAACCACATGGTGGCTCACAACCATCCGTAATGGGATCTGATGCCCTCTTCTGGTGTGTCTGAAGACAGTGATAGTGTACTCATATACATTTTTTAAAAATGAAAAAAAATTTAAAAAAGGCTCCTCCTGCTGCAACTATGAATTTCACAAAAATTTTGCGAAAGCCCCCTCAGGTGATGGAGTCAGAATGGACCCGAACTGGTGGGTCTACCACCGAACAGGAAACCAAGCGGAGAACTCTGAAGGGCAGGTAGATAGGTAAAGCTGGTATGGTGGCATCCAGTTGATCTCCCATAAGGGGACATAAGCAAACTGAGAGCCAGCCCAGGCTAGATAGTAAGATGCCGTTTCTAGAAAACAAAAGCAAGAACGATTTAGAAGACAGGAAAGCAAATGTACACGTTCTACTAAGTCCATATTCTAACATCAATTTTAGGGGCTGGACAGATGGATCAGCAGTTAAGAGCACTTTGCTGCTCTTGCAGGGAGGACCCAGGTTCAATTCCCAGCACCCACACAGAAACTCACACCTGTCTGTGGCTCTGCTTCCAGAAGATCTGATGCCCTCTTCTGGCCTTTGGGACAATGTACACATGTGGTACACATACATACGTACATACATACACCAACATACATAAATACAAATAAATCTAAAAAGCAAGCCAATTGCTTTCTGAAGCCAAGAGAACTAACGACCCCCCTGGCATACCAACAAAAGTTGGTAGTACTCATTATGTCCCTTCACCAGCCCATCATGGTGACCTGTAATCCCAAGACTCAGGAAGCAGAGACAGGAAGGTGAGTTAGAAACCCACCTGGGCTATACAGCCCACCCTGTTTCAGAAAGGGGGAGGGGGGCGCTTGACTCCCTGTACTCTGTGCACACAAACCTGTGGGTGAAATGACAGGTTTGGAATGTTTTAGGATGTAAAAGGGGGGAAGGGACAGCTGACAAGGTGGGAACACTGACAACTGCAGGAGAAACAAAATCCTTTGACACCTTGCCTTTTCATGTTTGTAAAATCACTTCCCAGCAGAACCTTTTTAAAAGAAATCTTGTGATACATTTCCCACAATAACGATTCATAAAATTAAAAGAAGAGAGGAAAAAGAAACATTTTTATCATGCTGGAACCCCAGCCTCTTTAATTGTAAAGAATAAACCCAATGGTGTTGACAGAGAAAACTCAAAAGTTACAAAATGTTGCTTCTTAAGAATGTGTAAGTCAAAGCTTTTACATCTTTTCCCCTGAACACTTATTTAAATCCCTTCACAAGCTCCTGGGGGGAAGATTTCCCACAAGTGCTCAGCCACCCGGCTGTGCCTTCCAGCTGTTGGCAACGCTTTCCCTGCAGCACACAGGCCGCCAGGCAGCAGTGGTACCCTCAGACAAAACTGTGAATTGGGGAGGAGGGTGGGGGAAGGGGCTAACTGCTGCCATTGGAGACCACAGAGAGTAAAGCGATGATCAAAGACGCAGTCGTGATCCGCAGCTCTCAGTCGGGTTTCCACAGTCTCCGAGGTTATTTTGTAGCAAATATTCATAGGCTATAAAGCAGGAGCATCTCTTTGCAGGAGGCAAAGCTCCTCCCAGACAGTTTAAGATCCTTCGATGGGGGAAACCCCACCTAGAACCCACTATCTAGGAAATTTCAGGGTGGGAAGAGAATTTATCTACCCTAAACCACTAACCTTTTCCAATAGGAAAGAAAAATCTGTGAGGTTCTGAACCTTGGCCCCCAGTGCTACTAATCTCACACATGTAACAGTATTTGTAACAGACACAATGAGAACCCACTGTGGATTCTATTTTTAAAGTTAATTTACTAAGTATTTACTTCCCATCAAGCTCGGAAACAGCAAAACTTGGTAACTTTTCTTTAATTCAGATCCAATGGCCTTCCATTCTCCTAAACTTGGAAATATGGAGTCTCTTTGAAGGATGGAGGTGGAGGGGTTCCTTGTAAACAAAATTAAAAGCCTTTGTATGTGCTATGTGCAATAAAATGGAGCTGCACTCCAGCCTTGCAATTACAGCACACTGGCCCACCTGAAACTTGGGTTCCTTCCCAGCCTGCCATTAGCCAAGAATTACCCTACAGGCATCTCTTTTCTCACCCAAGGCTTTCTGGTTAGAGGGGACTGTCTCTCCCTTAGGCCACAATGCGGAGGCCCACGCAGCAGCAGCCATCTTCAAAGCTGCCAGTGACCAAAATGAACCGGTTGATCCAGGCTACCGCATTCTTTTTGAAAAGGCAAAAAAGATGCCCTCGCGGAACACATAGTAGGCTCTTCCTTTCCACCCTACTTGGGAATTCACTGGTCTAATCCACACCAAACAAGTGCTTCCAACAGTGGGGTCAAGGTCAAAGGGACTGGGAAACCATTTCTATAGGAGTGCTCAAACAGGTTGTCCTAATGCAGGCTCCCGGATGTTAAAGGGTTCTTAAACCTCTCTGAGCCTCCACTGCCTGTCTCCAGAAAGGCCCACTGTGGCAAGCTGAAAGGATCAACACGCAAAATAGAGAAAAGCATGGCCTCGTCTCCAAGAAGATCACTAGAAACTGACACTCAGGAAAAACGTACATATTCGGAGTTAATGTTTGCTGGGTTCCTCCACAGCGCTGAGCTGGGGGGGAGGGGGGATTCCCAATCTGGCAGGAGGCTGCCCTGGTCATTTCGCAGGGGACCTCCAGACCCCAACATCTGCCTCCAGGACCCGGACACCTCCCAAGCGCAAGGTTAAAAGGGTCTTCAAATTACTGGGAAGCCCTTTAACGCATTTAGAAGTTGGTCAGTGGGCATTCGAGGAGCCCTATGACATCAGGAGAGGAGGCGCACTAGGCTCCGGAGCAAGCACCGTAGGGAACCCGGGAGGATCTGGGAGGCTTCCAGACCCCACAGTGAAGAAGTCTGGGGAGGCCCCAGGGCCGAACCACTAGGTCAGGTGGGCAGCAGGGAGGGCCCGCGGGCGCCAAGTACAGCCTGGCGGACAAAGGGGGGCAGGCTGAGCCCGAGCAAGCGGCGGGGCGGCCGGGAAATGGAGCCACGTGCCTGGCGGGAGAAGGCGAAAAAGCCTCCCAACACTTGTTTTCTCAACCCCGCGAGTAAACCGCCCTCCACTCTGCTCGAAAAGCGGGGTGGGAAAATACGTTCGTGTTTTTAAGTTTTCTGGAACTTTTCCAGAGAAACGGGCACGCTGGTGGGAAGGGGTGCCACGGCGGCCACCCGCTCCGCTAGGAAATCGCAGGGCGATTAGCACTTGAATGGGGAGGGCGGCTGCCCAGCGTGGAACTGCGTCCAAGCAGACGATCGCGGTCCCGGGGCCCCGGGGTTCGGTTCCCGACCCGTCCAGCTCCCCGCCCCAGGCCCCGCATGCTGGGCCCCACAGCTATGCGCTTGGGGACAGAGGGAGGAGCGCTGCGGGAGGACCGAGACCCGTTGCAGGCCGGGCCTGGGCCCCCAAACACGTCCGGGCCGCGCTGCTCCGGTGCACTGGGCCTCCCTGCCCCGAGGCCCTACCCGGCTGCCCCGAGGCTACGCCGCGGCCCCACAGGCTGGGCCGCCCTCGCCTGCCCCGCCCGCCAACCGCCAACCGCCGCGGCACGAGTGCCGGGCGCCGCGCGGACTCACCGGGGCCGGCTCCCGAGTACATGGTGGCGCTGCCGAGGGCCGCGGCCGAGGGCCGGCCGCGCGCTCCACGGGCCCCGACGCCGCGAGCCGCGAGGACCCGCCGGCCGCTCGATCCGCCCCGGCGCGGCCGCCTCGCAGAACAGGTTTACCCGACGCGGCCGGGGCGGCGGGCGGAGGCGGCGGGAGCGGAGGGGGAGGGGAGCGGGAGGAGGGAGGGGAGGAGGAGGGGCGAGAGGGACGACGAGGGAGGGGACCGCGGGGAGGGAGGGAAGGAGGGAACAGCGGGGAGGGAAGGAGGGAGGAGGCGGGGAGGAGGGAGGGGACGGCGGGGAGGAGGGAAGGTGGCAGGGAGAGAGGGGGCAGGGGAGGAGGCTGGAGGCGGCGCGCGCACGCGGGGCAGCGGGATGGGGGGAAATCGAGGTGGCGGCCCCCCGCGTGGTTGCCCTGAATGAGGGACCCCAGGAGCGACCCGGGGCACACGGGCGGGAGACCCTTCCTCCGGCCCAGCGAGGCGACGTCTGGCTTCCGGGCGCGGCCAGCCCAGCACTGCGACCGGAGTCGGAGTCCTCCCGCGCCGAGTGGCAGAGCCCCGGCCGCGTCCCGCCCCTGCACCTCGGCCTGGCTCTTTAAGTTATTAACGAAACGGCGACGGGAAGCTAGCTCCCCACCCAGAGCTTGAACTTGGACGCGGCCAGACCCGTGCGCGTGACCACACCGCCACCTCCCGGCGCGGCTCGACAACCTAGATAATCCTAATAAAGCACCAAGGAAGCACAGCAAGTTCAAGATGAATTTTATCAGCCGTCAGGGAGCAGATCTAGTCGGGGCTCCCCGCTTTCTGGGCTCAGAACCCCCAAGTTCTGCCCTGAGGCCTCCCAGACGAGCATGCTCTGTGCACATAGGCCCTTTCCCCACTTGTTGCTGGCACGTGCTCCCAGTTGTCTCTGGCACCTTTTCTATAGAAGAGGCAGTGTCAGCTCCCGCCTCACCCTGTACGCTTGACAATGCCTTCAAAGCCCATGCTGAGGACCCAAGCAAACAGGGTCCTACTGCAGGGACCCCAGCATCGGGGTAGGTTCCATAGCCTGTGCAGTGCTCAAAAAATAGTCCGAGGAGCAAGAAAAGCAGCGTTCCTTCCAATAAACATGGAAAGGAGGAGAAGGAGGAGGAGGAAGGAACTAGATAAAGAACTGTGGGGTTGCCATCCCAGCTACTCAGAAATCGAGGAAGGAGGATGACAATGCTAAATCCAGTCTAGGGTACATAGAAGAAAGCCTTGGGTACCCCTTCCTCCTAAGTGGTCGACACAAACGGGTAATTAATCATACCTAGCCCTTGTGGCCAGCACTTGTGGTCCCCACTGCTTTGGGATGGAGACAGGATTTGCTGAACTCAGGAGAGATTTTTGCTCAGAACCAGCCAGGGCAACAGAAAACTAATGGGAGGGGAGGGGCCGTGTTAGATTTTACTCAGCAGTAGAGCACTGTCTGAAGACCTATGAGACGTTGGGTTCCCTCCCAGCATTGACACCCCCCCACACAAAGTCATGAAGTCTGTTTGGGGGGGCATGGGATAGGTAAGTTGCCAGGCATCAAGAAGCCTTGGGTTCAATCAACACCACAAAAAACTGAGCATGATTACACATGTGTTTCTGAGCACAGGGAAGTCTGGGTACACTGGGCATTAGTGCGTATCACAGGAAAGATGGACACCGTGTGCACTCGCTCCAGAGTGGGATGAGAAAGATAGAAGAGTGTGTCTGCAGCTGGGATCCAGTCAATGCAGCTAAGTGCAGCAGTGTGCTTGATCCTGAGCCAACAAGCCAGCATCAGCCTGGCAGTGTGACTTCATTATTGCAAGAGTCCCTAAGCCAGGTGTGCTTCCAGGAGGCTGAGGCAGTATAGGAGTCCCTGCATCTAAGGAAGGGAGGGAGAGGAAAGTCCCAAACTAGCAAAACTTAAAGTAGCCCAGCGATGCCTTTGTATGTAGCCACCATCCTAAGAACAGCCAAGTAGTAGCTACGGTGTCGAGCTAGCAGGCAGAGCGGTGTGGAGCAGCCCCTTTGGGTACCTGTGGTTGCAGCGTGCCATTCCAGGAGCCATGTTTCAGTCCAAGGCTCACAGCTCCTGCATGACAGCGTAACACTAGGACCTGGGGGAAAAGCTGCAGGCTCTGCAGTAGGATGGAGGCTGGGAAACTTTGTTTCCAGGCAGGGTAATCTCGGGAAGGGCTGGATAGTGTCTCTGCTGAGACCCATCACTGCTCTCTGCTGGTGGAAGGATGCCATTGCTTCCTGTCTGTCTCCTTCCGCAGCCTAGTGCGGGGGCTCACAGCAGTAGGATTCAGAGTGCCCTTTTCCAGGATACAGCCATCCTCTCCTGCAAGATCTGTGGACCCACAGCCCAAGCCAAGGACACCATCTCTCCAAGAAGCCACCTGTTCTGTACACCCCGCCTGCAGAGCCTTCCTACTGCCTTCTTTCTGGCCTGCAAGCTAGGACTCAGTAAACAATGGTGTCGTCTCCACTCATGCCTAGAACCTTCTCCAGTTCCCAGTGTGGCCTGGCACGTGGCATTGGAGGTCTTGGCCCCTTCCATCACAATTCCCACTCTTGTGTTGAGGCTCCTGGTGCTATATGTAGCTATAGGCTCAGGCACAGGCTGAGCCGATGAAGCAGGCCAGTCCATAACTTTGCACTCCCAGTTTTGATCAATAACGACCAGGAAAGAGAAAAGGGAGCCTGAGGCATTGCACAAAGCATGCTCCAATGCCATGGGGCCTAAAGGATTCAACCTTAGGGGCTATTATTTCTTTCAAGTCGGTGTGGTCATATTTATAATTCTAGCACAGAGACTAAGGCATGGGGATCAACAGAAAGACCATCTCAAAAACAGCTGGGTGTGGTGTGGTGCATGCCTTTAATCCCAGCACTTGAAAGGCAGAGGCAGGTGGATCTATATGTGTTCAAAGCCAGCCTAGTCTACATAGTTCTAAGCTAGCCAAAGCTACACAGACCTTGTTTCAAAATATGTATTATATATTAATATATTTTAAAATATACATTAGAAAAAAAAAGGAAAGAAGTCAATTTGGGAAGTACTGAGTCAAACAGCACTATTGTTTACTGACTGCAGTCCTCAGAGTCTTTGGCAAGGTTTGAAGAATTCTCCTCCTGGAGAGAATCAGGAATAGTGCATTAATCCATCTTCTATTACCGTAACTGAACACCACAGCCTGAGTAATTTAGAAAGATCTGGAGGTTGGTTTAGCTCAGGGTTGTGGGACAGCCTCGGAATCTGCTCACCATGCAAAGAACCCAACCTTGGGATACCACAGACAATATGTAACCTGTCCCCAACACACTTGTGCACAGAGCCCTCTTGTCCTCAGGGCCACACTAGAACTTTCTGTAGCCCCCTCTGGCTTTCATATGCTAAGATTCTTGGCATAAACGTGGTGGCATAGGCCTTTAATCCCAGCACTCTGGAGGCAGAGGCAGGAAGATATCAGAAACCAGCCTAGTCTACAGAGTGAATTCCAGGATAGCCAGGGCTACACAGAGAAACCGAGTCTCAACAAACAGAAGTGTTGCTTACAACTGACAGTGGCAGCATGCTAATTCCAACACTGAGTTCCACCAGCCTAGTCTTTATAATGAGTTCCAGGGCTACATAATAGAGAGACCCCATCTCAAAGAAACAAAAGAAATCAGAGTAAAGTGACAGAGTGGAAGATGTTTGCACACTATTATAGAGATGTGATACCCAACAATGTATCCTTTGTTTGCATGTAATGTTTCTCCAATGATAGAGAACACATCTGGAATATACAAAGGTCTAAAGGAAATAAAAGTAACAACACAACAGGAAAACTGGCAAAAAATGAGACACTTCAGAGAAGAAACTAAAGGATCAACAGATCTGTAGAAAGAGTGCTGGGCTCACGGGCAGTCACAGTGGGCACTACTACAGACCCGCTGGTCCTCAATATGGGACGAGGTAATGGCGTGAAACCTGATCTTGAGCACCTTCCCCATCACCCAGCCCACAATCATCCTGTGTCACTGCTTAACCTAGACTGCCATCCCTGTCTCTCCCCTCCCCCTGTAATCCCTCCTGAAATGAGCTCCATACAGGGTTGATCCCTCCTCCTTACAAGGTTCCACACTTTCCCAAAGACGTTTGACTGTGTCTTGCAGCCACAGGGGTCAAAATGAACTCTGATATATCTACCCGTCACACACTTCAGCTGTGGGTTGGACCATCCTGCCCTTCCTGTATGGTAGGGACAGCTAACCCACATGTAGCAACCTTAACAATAGCAGTCATTACCCTGCAGGGCCAGGCCACTGCAGATAGGCACTGATGGGGACAGGAAGAGTCATAGCATCTGTGTGGGGCTTGGGCCCTGTGTTTACCCCGGTGATGGGGTGTGAAGCTCAGCCCCTGTGTGGTCATGCCACTGGGAGTTCTAATCCTGTATGTTCCGTGTGCCCAAGGCATGGGAATGCTGTCAGGGTTGGGAATACAAAACAGGCCAGTGGATGGACCTGGAACATAAGCAGACACTTATGTTGAAATCTAAACACTGAGGGGGTGGAGGCTTGAGGATCAGGAGTTCAGGGTCCCCCTGGATTGTATGGTAAGTTTGAGGCCATCCTGGGATATATGAGCTCCCAGCATGCCTGTCAGGCAGCTCAGAACGCCAGCTCTAGGGGATCTAACACCATGTGCATAGCCTCACAGATACATGTACGAATAAGAATAAAATAGGTTTGGTTTTGTTTTTCTTGAGATGGTTTTTCAGTGTAGCTCTGGCTGTTTTAGAATTCACTCTGTAGACCTGGCTGGCCTTGAACTCACAGAGATCTACCTGCTTCTGCTTCCTAGGTGCTGGGATTAAAGGCCTGCATCACCATTGCTTTGCATATAATAAACCTTCAGAAAGTTTCACTTTAAAAAAAATGAAAAGAGGGAACTGGAGAGATGGCTCAGAGGCTCAGAGCACTTGCTGCTCTTCCAGAGGTCCTGAGTTCAATTCCCAGCAACCACATGGTGGCTCACAACCATCTGTAATGGGATCTGATGCTCTCTTCTGGTGTGTCTGAAGAGATCGACAATGTACTTACATAAAATAAATTTTAAAACAAGATAGAAAGAGTCCTGCTCTGTCTCTGGACAAGCAGACTGAGTAGCCTGTGGCAGACTTCATGGGTCCTGGGCTTGCTCTGTCACAGCGAATGCGGCTGTGAGATCTAGGGGCTCAGCTGCATGTTCTAGGAGCGTCTGCAGGCTCTTCATCCACAGGTGGGAAACTGAGGCAGAGGGGCCGTGCAACCGGCTCTGAGCCCAGCTGCCTGCTCTAGAGAGCAGCACTTCCTCAGAGGCTCTGGGGCAATCCTCCCAGGAGACCCTGTCTCTAGTCTCTTCCTGAATCTAGGTCTGAATGTACTTGGTTCATTCATAAACTGCTACACATTAAATTGACACATAAGGTGTTACATTAGTTTCAACCCTTACAAAAGGATAAGTTCTATTGAAAAATAAAACTATTATCACGGTAAAGAATGAAGGCAGATGGGATGTGAATTTCCTGTTACTCATGATCCTTGAGGCTCTACTCTTTGATGTGTAGACTCCGACTGAGCAGAGTTTAAGCTCGGGGAACTTTCATACCTGTTTTATCTCCTCAGAGAGTTTATTCATCCGAAGACCACGTGCTCGTGGTGGCATATACGCACAGTCACAGCACTCAGAGGCAGAGACAGGAGGATCTCTCCAAGTTACAGGCCAGCCAGACCACCTAGTGAATTCTTTTTGGGGGTTGGGGAGAAAGGGGTTTCAAGACAGGGTTTCTCTAGCTGTCCTGGAACTTGCCCTGTAGAACAGGCTGGCCTCAAACATAGAGATGTGCCTGCCTATGCCTCCCAAGTTCTGAGATTGAAGGCCTGTACCACCATACCCATCTTACATAGTGGATTCTAAGCAGAACCAGTCAGATGGCTTTTTTAAAAAAATTATTTATGTTATGCATATGAGCATACTGTAGCTGTCTTCAGACACACCAGAAGAGGACATCGGATCCCATTACAGATGGTTGTGAGCCACCATGTGGTTGCCGGGAATTGAACTCAGGACCTCTGGAAGAGCAGCCAGTGCTCTTAACCACTGAGCCATCTCTGCAGCCCCGGTCAGATGGCTTAGTGGGTAAATATGGAACAGTGAAAGGTGCCCTGGTTCCAGGTTGAGGAGGCTTGAACCCCAGAGACCCTGAAGGGATGGTAGGCATTTCGACTGACTCCCAGGAAACCAGGCAAGTCACTAGCCTGCAGCCCTCCATAGATTTGTGACCATCAGTCACATAAGGGCAACGTCCCAAGCCCCTCCACAGGTAGAGGATGTGAGCACAGGTCATGTAGGCTCAAGGCAGATCTCCATTATAATGAGGTGCCTAAAGGCCTGGAGGCTTAGCCCCCTTTTCTTCTCAGACATTCCTCCCTGCAAAAGGTATTTAATCTCAGGCCCACGCTGAGAAGTGGGGTACGGTTTTACTCATCCACTTTCCACCATGACAAAAAATGCCTTAAAACCAGGGACTGCCTCTTTCATCAGGGTCGCTGTAGGGAGCTGCAGAGAAGAGAGAAGGCCTTCGCCTATAGAGCCAGTCTCCTGAAGAAAGCCTCACTAAAGCCTCACTAAAGCCTTACTGCACTCCCAGCGACAACTGCCAAGCTCAAGCCTATCACCATCTAGTCAAGGACTCTTCCCCTCAGGGCCTTTTCCCCCTCAGCCCCAGGCTATATCCAGCTCACTCAGTTCTCAGCTCTTCTGCCTGGATACCCAAGAGCCTGAGAACCCGATGGCCCCAGCCTCCTTGCAGGCCCGAGGATGTCCAAGCCAGCTCCGGCTGTGTGCCCCTCTCAGACTGCAGCTCCCCACCCCTGGGGCGGTGTCCCATGGTTTCCCACAGCCCGACACCCACCCGGTGGTGGTGTGGCATAAGTTAGGTCAAACTTCCCATGGTGAGCAGACGCGGGACCCCATTAAACCTACAGGTAAAGATTGCTGCCATGAAACCTGATGACCCGAGTTCAACCCTACACCCAGAGTGGAAGGAGAGAACTGGCTTTTTCCAAGTTGTCCTCCGACTTCCACACATGAATCATGAAAGGCATGTGTACATGTGTATTGCACATGCATGTACCAATGCACAACAACGTAACACAACATATATATTTTTAAAAGCTACAAAAAATAATGTATAAGGGTTGAGGCCATATCTCAGTGGTAGAGTACTTGCCTGGTATGTGTTAAGGCCTTGAGTTTAATCCGTGGCACTGAAAAAAAAAAGTGTGTGTGTGTGTGTGTGTGTGTGTGTGTGTGTGTGTGTACGGGCAAACTGGAATCTCAGACTTTCCTGCAAGGCTCCAAGTACAAGGAAAATAGTTGATCTGTGATCAGATGTATATCAGTGCACAGCTGGGTAAACAGATGGAAGATTTGGATACAAAATGACCCAATCACTGGCACTGTTGTCTTAACTGTAAGTTTGACTACAAAGATGCCCAGGTCACTAGTAAAGCACAGTCTAAAGGCCTGTGTAAAAGTCTAAGGTGTCTAGACCACCCACCATGGGGGTCCTGGTGGGAATGCCTGCAGGGAGGTGGTGCAGCTGTGCTGGGAGTCTGGGCCACCAGTGTGATGCTGAGGCCTGCATGGTACCTGTCTGTTTCCTGTCAGCCATGAAGGTGAAGGGCCTCCACTAACACACCTGCCACGTGGAGCCAAGCAGCCGTGGATCAAGCACTCCAAAATCATGAGTCAAAAGACATCTCTCGGGGCTGGAGAGAGATGGTTCAGCGGTTAAGAGCACTGACTGCTCTTCCAGAGGTCCTGAGTTCAAATCCCAGCATGGTGGGATCCCATGCGACCCCACATGGTGGTTCACAACCACCTATAATGGGATCTGCTGCCCTCTTCTGGCATGCAGGTATACATGCAGATAGAGTACTCATACATAAAAATAAATCTAAACAAAATGAAACAAAACAAAATCTCTCCTCTCCTAGGAGGCTTCTGTCAGGAACTTGGTCACAACAGGCTAAAGCTGACTGTTACAGTCACAGACAGTACAAATTGAATGGAAATTCATGTCTTATCTTTCTTTTCTCTCCTTCCCTCCTTCCCTTCTTTTCTCTCTTTCTTCCTTCCCCAGTGCTGGGGATTAAAGTCAGGAAGGGCCCAGGACATGCTAGATTACTGCTCTATCCTGAGCCCCAGTCCCAGAAGTAACAAGTTTCAAAGAGAAAACAGAGGCCTTTTTTTGTCCATGACTTTAAGAACCCAAGGAAGGGCTACCGATGAGCTGCTGGATGGAGGGTCGTGCACGTGCACACCCCCCCCCCCCCCGCTCCTACCACCTCCCACCCCATGGGTTTTTTTTTTTTTTTTTTTACTGTTCTTTGCTCATTGCTCATCTTTCCTACATCAGCACCAAGGGAGCTACGGGACCCAAATAGCAGGTGGCACTGGGAGGAAGTTATATCAAAGTGAGTTCTCAGAACGCTTCCAGACTAAGGCCAGAACCCCAGGCAACCTCCTTCCAATAGCTGCAGACACAGACCTAAAGCTGGCTCACTGGTGCACTCCCAGGGCCTGGAAAGAAAAAGAGCTGGAAACCAAGCTTGGATATTTGTAAAAGAAGGGAAGTGACTTCCCTGCCCCATAGCCCAGTCCTCCCTCCAAGGCACCTGTGTGGCTACGGTGGCTTGAGGCTGTACTCAGAGGCCTGTATGCCGACGCCAACCTGGCCTCAGCTTTGGTCCCACCGATACCAAGAGCAGCGTCCCCCTTGTAGCTATGGGCCCAGCCAGGCCTGAGTTGCTCATGGAGCACTGTCCAGCTGAGGTAAATACAGCTGCCCCAGCCAACCAAGCAACCACCAGCCAAGCCTCAGATGTAGAGTCAAAAGCGTTGTTACATGAACTAGTACAAACCACAAAGGGCTTTTCGCAGAGTGGGGACTGACAAATTGACTTTCTCATTTAATCCAGTCCATTGGTGCGGTCCTGGGGATTGAATCCAGGGCCTAGGCAAGTGCTCTACTGCTAAGTACATCAGAGCTCTGAAACTGACAGATTCACTCGAAGATTTATATACAACTGCAAATGACATCAAGGCATGGTGGCTCAAACCTGTAATCCCAGAACTGGGGAGACAAGCAGGAGGACTAAGATCAGTATGAGTCAAGCCTGGGCTACATAGCAATCACCCGGCCAGCTTGGGCTAAGCCAGGATGATCTTAGTAAAACAGAACAAAGTGAGAAACATACATAAAATGACTTAGAGGGGTCAGAAATACAATGCCTTGAAAAGGGACATGAGAAGGGGACAGGAGCCCTTGCCCTGGAGTCTGGTGACAATTCTATCTAGCAGAGTTGGGAAATGGAGCTTAGCTAACTGCTTAAGGCCTTTCTCCCTTCCAAGCTACAAACCTGTGAAATTCTGTAGGAATCTCATCAGAAACCCGATTCACATGGAAAGGGTACACACTAAGACCCTTGTGTAACCCTACTGGGCTCCTGGTTTCACCTCATCAGACTAAAAATCCATCCAAGGTATTCACAGACCCTTATCTTGCCCATCAATAAACAGAGAGAGCAGGTGGAGTTCTATGAGTTCAAGGCCAGCCTGGTCTATAAAGCAAATTCCAGGACAGCCAAAACTACACAGAAAAACCCCGTCTCAAACAAAACAAAAAAGGAAAGGGTGTTTAAGCAAACATTTGAGGTGGTCTGCATGGCTGATGCTGAGTCACTGCCTGGTCTAGGAGAAGCTTGGGCACATTTTACTTGTTCCAGTTCTCCCGTGGGAGGCACACCACTTCCCCACCTGTGGGGGGAGGGGGTCTCTCTTCTGAGTACCTTTCTCTTAATTCTCTTAGAATGCCTACAATCCTAGCACATGGGAAGTAGAGACCAGAGGATGGCCACAGGTTCCAGCCCAGCCAAGGAGTCACATCAAGACTGTCAGAAAAACAAAACAGGAACATTTCAAATGACTGCCATCTTTTACTCCCTAAGGCTGAGATAGCCTGGGGAATTGGTGTGACTAGGCATGTAGAGCTTGAGAGTGTGAGGCCTCTGGCTCTTCATACCATGTAGACATCAGACTCTGTTTCCCAGTGCCCCAGAAGCTCAGTTCCCCCAATCCTTTCTGCCAGGCCTCACAGGCACCCTTAAAACTGGCAGCAGTTTGCTTTGTGAGGAACTGAGACCCCTGGGCCTTCTGTGAAGTATTCTGTGAACGCTGAAATCTATTCAGATGTGGGGTTGGTGAAGTGGAAACCAGAAGCAAGAGTCACATCTTTCCTAGGCACCTCAGCTGCTCTCAGTTGTGCTGGGCTGCCTGTGGATGCCTCACATCCTGCTGCTTTTTTTGAATAACAGACCCTTGAGGACATGGTCACCTAGCAGCACCTGGCTCCCACGCTCCACAACACAGCAGATGGAGACGCACTTACATCTAGCCATCCACCTTTGTACAAGCCAAGGCATCACTGTGTTGCCATAGAAACAGACACTCTGTTCCTATGCAACTGGCAATCAACCTCCACATACAAAAATGCTGATGAGCTTCCACAAAAGCAGGCATTGGTGACTCTTGGGTGTCGTCCTTCTAGCTGGTTACATCAATTATCCAGATGGGCTGGGCTGCTGGGGCTATGGTGATGATTACAGTTTTCTCTATAATCACTGAAGTTCAAAAAAGAAGTGAGGGTCAGGTGGTCTCCCCAAAGTCAGTGACCCTGGATAGGGAGCCCAGCAAGGTCCCATCTTTGGTTCTCTAGTCCTCCTGGTGATGACTATGTGAGGTTCCCTTGAGCCAATGTGAGAAAGCAGTGGTAAACCCACCCAGGTAAATCCACCACGAGCCAGTAGCCAACAGGCCTACAAGGATGCAATGTTGTAAGCCAGGAGTGGAGGTGGTACGTGCCTATGGTCCCAGCACTTGGGAAGCTGAAATGGGTTGCTGTTTGAAGCTAGCTTGGGCCACACTAGGAAGTATAGGTTACATGGCAAGTCCTTGTCTCAGAAAAGGACACTTCAAAATCAGCCTGAGCCTCACCATAAGATTCTGACTCTAAAAAACAAAGTCCAAGGGCTTTGTGATGGGCAAGCACTCAACAGCTTTCCCAGAGGAGCAGCTGTGACTGCAGTTCAGTTAAATGACCCACACTGGCTATTCCTAGGTGAGGCCTGCGAAAGGACAGGCAATGTGTATCATCACACAGTGCAGCAAGCAAACTTGAGAGACACAAAGAGGAGTGAAACAAGTCACTGTTGTCTAAAGGTATTCACTTGTAGTGGCCCAGGCATTTGATCCCAGAACTGTAGGGGCAGGCAGATTTCTGTGCATTCTAGGCCAGCCTGGGCTACATATCAAGTTCTAGACAAGCTAGGGGGACATAAAGTGATCCTTTGTCAAAATGTTATTTTACTATCACACAACAGAACTGATCCCTAGAAGGTGTCCTTTGACCACAGGAACATAGAATGTATACACACAAGTACACAGGTATACACACACACACACACACACACACACACACACACACACACACACACTACATGTCAAATATTTTAATTTTCAAGTAAATAAGGGGATTGGAGGTAGTTAGTTCAGCAGCAGAATGTTTCCCTAATGTGCCCAAGGCCCTTGCCTTCAGCACAACAACATAAAACAAAAACCATGCCTAGAGGAACATATCAGAGGTAAAGGCAGGCACACACCCGTAATCCTAGCATGTAGGAGGCAGAGGCTGACAGGTCTCTGAGTTCTAGGTCAGCCTGGTCTACACAGTGAGTTCCATGTACCTAGAGGCTACATGGGGAGACCCTGTTTCAAAAACGAGTTGGAGGCAGCTGCTGGAGAGACAGCTCAGTGGTTAAGAGCACTTGATGCTCCTGCAGAGAACACAGGTTTGGTTCCCAGCACTCAGATAGTAGCTCACAACCATATGTAGCTCCAGTTGTAGGGGACCCAGTGCTCTCCTCTTACCTCCATGAACACCAGGCACACATGTGGTACATACTGCATACATGCAGACAGGGCATTCTTCTACATAGAACAGCTGTAAAGAGGAAGTAATACCAACCTGGCACAAGATGGCTCAGCAGGTAAGGGCATGACCTGAGTCTGATTCCCAGAACTGACAAGGCAGAAGGAAAATATGGTGGACAAACTCATTCTCCGGCTCAACATGTCACACACATACACTTACACAGTCAAAGTCTTTTAAAATATATAAAACAAGACATGTGAAATACACCTATTTTATTTTTAAAATTTATTTTAGAGATGCCTGTTCTCTTCCAGTTGAATAAGTACAATGAAATCCCATGAGTGCGACGTGTGTAACAACTCCTTTGCCAACTTTTCAGGTAAGAATCTCAGCACTTGGGAGGCAGGCCAGTCTCCAGGTTTGAGGTCAGCCTGGTCTACACGCGGAGCTCCAGGACAGCCAGGCTACACAGAGAAATCCTGTCTGGAGAAAAACAACAAACCAAAAAGGAGTGCACTGAGGTGACTCCCTAGGAACTCACCCTGGCCAGGGAAACAGGTAGGCTAACTACAGATCTTCACCTTTTTCTCCAAATCAGATTTCTTCTGAATCTAATCCCCTAGTTTCATCCCCATCTCCATAACAAATCCTCAATTCTATAATTGGGGCCCCTTCTCTGATCCCATTCCCAGGGACCAAGCAGATCCTGGTGAAATGCACCCTTCATCCTTCCTGTGGACCCCCTAACCACCTCTTTATGTTATCCCCATTCCTAATGTCAGCTCCTAATATAGAGAGACACAACCACAGTGTTGCCACACTATCAGGATCTCAGGAGACTTCTACCAGGCAACATTTCCCTAACCTGAAGTTCATGCCTTCAAAGGTACAAGCAGCACACAGAACACCAAATAGATTAGGCCTCAGCATATGTGGTAAATGAGATGCCCCTCCCCCCACCCAGGCTCATAGATTTAAATGTTTGGTCACCAGGGCATGGCATTATCTGAAAGGATTAGGAGATGTGTACTTGTTGAAGGAAGTGTGTGACTGGGGTGGGCTATGAAGTTTCAGGGGCCAAAGGTAGGCCCGGCGGTGTCTTCTCCTGCTGCCTGCAGATCTAGGTCTTCATGTAGAACTCTCAACCATGTCTGCCTTTGTGCTGCCATGCTCTTCATCATGAGAACAATGGACGGAAACTCTGACACTGTAAGCAAACCCCAAGTAAATGCTTTCTAAACGTTGCCACGGTCATGGCGTCTCTCCACAGCAACAGAACACGAAGCCAGCACATGATGATCAAAACACTAAACATCCAGAACAAAGGAAAGATGTCAAAGGCCGCAAGGGGAAAAGGCCAAGACACATGCAAAAACAGACCCATTAGAATCACACCTAATTTCCCAGTGAAGACTCCAAAAGCCAAAGGGCCTGGGCAGATGAGATCACAGAGGGCGGCCCAGACTACTATAGCCAGCAGAACTTTAAATCCTAGCAGAGGGAGAAGACGATCCATAACAAAGGCAAGTTTAAGCAATGTATATCTACAAGTCCAACCCTACAGCACGTGCTAGGAGAACTCCAACCTGAAGAGTTAACTACACTCAAGAGAATACAGGGAATAAATAACCCCAGATCAGCAAATCAAAAGAGGGAGACGCATACCACCACCACCACCACCACCACCTCCACCACCACACCACCACCACTTCCTCCACCACCACACCACCACCACTTCCTCCACCACCACCACCACCACCACCACCACACCACCACCACTTCCTCCACCACCACCACTTCCTCCACCACCACACCACCACCACTTCCTCCACCACCACCACCAC
Source organism: Rattus norvegicus (assembly GCF_021556685.1). NCBI lineage: Eukaryota > Metazoa > Chordata > Mammalia > Rodentia > Muridae > Rattus > Rattus norvegicus. The sequence continues at coordinate 114,686,813 of NC_141540.1, forward strand.
CACCACCACCACCACCACCACCACCACCACCACCTCCACCACCACCACCACCACCACCTCCACCACCACACCACCACCACTTCCTCCACCACCACCACCACCACCACCACCACCACCACCACCACCACCACCACCACCACCACCACTTCCTCCACCTCCCCCCTCCTCCTTTTCTTCCTCTTCCTCCTCCTCTTCCTCCTCCTCTTCTTCCCCCTCCTCCTTTTTTCTTCCTCCTCCTCCTCTTCCTCCTTCCCCCCCTCTTCCTCCTCCACCACCACCACCACCTCCTCCAAAAAAATACCAGGAATCAACACACACTGCTTACTAGTAACTCTCAACATCAATGGTCTCAATTTCCCAATTAAAACAAACACAGACTGGGGTTGGGGGTTTGGCTCAGTGGTAGAGCACTTGCCTAGCAAGCTCAAGGCCCTGGGTTCGATCCCCAGCTCCGAAAAAAAAAGAATAGAAAAAAAAAAAAACACAGACTAACAGACAGAATGGGAAATCAGGATCCATTTTTCTGAAGTGTCCAAGAACCATCTTAACATCAAGAATAAACATCATCTTAGGGTAAAAGGAAGGAAAAAGATACTCTAAGAGAACAGACCTAAAAAAGCAAGTTGGTGTAGCCATTTTAATATCTGGTAAAATAAAACTTCAAACCAAAACTAATATGAAGAGATCTAGGACACTACATACTCATCAAAGAAAAATCCACTAGGAGAGCATTGTAATTCTTAACTTCTATGCACCAAACACAAGGGCACCTAAGTTCATATTTCAATACCACACCCTTATCTAGACAAAAACTAAACCAAAATGCTGGAACAAACTGGCATCATAAACCAAATGGTACTAACAGATATTTATAGAACCTTTCATCAAACCCAAAAGAATATAGCTTCTCTGCACCTCATGAACTCTCCAAAATTTACCACATACTCAGACACAAACCAAGTCTCAAAAGATACAAGAAAATTAAATAAACCCCTTCATCCTATTTGACCACCATGGATTAAAAGTATCAACAATAGAAACAATAAAAGCTTATAAACTCTTACAAACAAAACCGAACTCACCAATAAATGAAAAATGGGTCAAGACAGAAATTAAGAAAGAAGTAAAAAATATTCTAGAACTGGATGAAAATGAATACACAATATATGCAAACTTATGAGACACAATGAAGGCAGTTCTAGAAGCAAGTTCATAGAAATAAGTGCCTATATAAGAAAATTAAAGAGATTTCATACTAGTAACTCAACAGCACACCTGAAAACTCTAGAAAAGAAAAAAATCACACCTTAATGGAGTAGACAGAGGGAAAAAAAATCAAACTCAGGGCTGAAATGAATTAAATAGAAAGAACAACAAACAACACAAAGAATCAATGAAACAAAAAGTTGGTTCTTTGAGAAAATTAGTAAGATCGACAAACTCTTATCCAAATTAACTAAAAGGTGGAAAGAGAATATCCAAATTAATAATATTATAAATGTTCAGCAGAACATAACGACAAACACTGGGGAAATCCAGAGAATCATAGAACATCCTTCAGAAAACCTGTACTCCATTGGACAATCTAAAAGAAATGAATAGTTTTCTTGATATACACCACTTATCAAAGTTAAATTAAGATCAGATAAGCAATTTAAGCCGACCTTTAACACCTAGTGAAACAGAAGCAGTCATTAAAAGTCTCCCAACCAAAAAACAAACAAACAAACAATCCCCCCCAAACCCCAGGGCAAGATGATTTGAGCACAGAGTTTCCAAGAGGAGTTAATGCTGATATTCCTCGAATTATTCCACAAAATAGAAATAAACATTGCCCAGTTCATTTTACCAAGACAGTTATCCTGATAACCAAAACATGTAGAGATCCAACAAAAAAAGATAATTACAGACCAATTTCTCTCGTGAACACAGATGCAAAAATACTGCAAACCAAATCTAAGAACACATCAAAAAGACCATCCAACATGATCAAGTAGGCTTCATCCCAGAGATATACAGGAATTGGTCAACATATGTAAAGAGATAAATGCAATTCACTATATAAACAAACTAAAAGATAAAAACCACATGATCATCTCATTAGATTCAGAAAAGGTCTTTGACAAATCCAACAGTTTTTATGATAAAAGTCCTGAAGAGATTGGGGATACAAGGGTCATATATCAATATAGTAAAGACAGTTTACAGCAAGCCCATAGCCAACATCAACTTAGGTGGAGATAAACTCAAAGCAGTATTACTAAAATCAGGACAAGATAAGGTTGTCCACTCTCTTCATACCTATTCAATATAGTACTAGAAGTCTTACCTAGAACCAATAAGACAACTGAAGGAGATGAAGGGGAGACAAACTAGAAAGGAAGAAGTCAGAGTATCTTTATTTATAGTGATATAATTGTACACATAAGTGACCCTAAAAATGTCACTGGGAAACTCCTTCAATTGATAAACATTTTCAGCAAAGTAACTGGATACAAAATTAACTCAGAAAACATCAGTAGCCTTCCTGTATACAAATGACAAACAGACTGAGAAAAAAAATCAGGGAAAAAACCACCTTTCATAATAGCCTCAAATATCTTGGTGTAACTCAAACCAAGAAAGCAAAAGACTTGAGGACTGAAAACTTCAAGTTGCTAGGCTGTAGTGGTGTAAACCTTTAATTTCAGCACTCGGGAGGCTGAGTCAGGCAAATCTCTGTGAGTCCAGGCTAACCTGGTCTTCAGAGCAATCAAACTAACCAGATAGATAGATAGATAGATAGATAGATAGATAGATAGATAGATAGATAGATAGATAGATACATACATACATACATACATACATACATAAAGATATGCATGCATGCATACATACATACACACACACACACATATATACATACATACATACATACATACATACATACATACATACATACATAGTGACAGCTCATGCTGACAAAGATGTGGAGTACAGCAAGGGCTATACAGAGAAGCCCTGTCCGAAAAAAAATAAAGCAAGCAGGCAAGCAAACAAGTGACAAAGATGTGGAATATGGGGAACATTTATCCATTGCTGTTGGGAGTACAAACTTGTACAGCCACTATTGAAATCAGTGTGGTGGTTCCTCAAGAAGAGGGGAATTGATCTACCTCATGATCCAGCCATACCACTTGGGCATATTCCCAAAGGATGCTTAATCCTACCACATAGACACTTGCTCAACTCTGATCATTACTGCTCTATTCATAATAGAAAAAAATGGAAACAACCTAAATATCCCTTAATAGAAGAATGGATAAAAAGTGTGATACATTTACAAAATGGAATATTACTCAGCCATTAAAAACGACATCATGAAATTTGCTGGTAAATGGATGGAACTAGAAAAAAATCCTGAGATAACCCAGACCCAAATAAATATGGTATGTATTCACTTATATGCAAATATTAGCTGTTAAATCACTAATAACAAAGCTACAATGTATAGGATCACAGAAGTTAGGTATAGAGTAAGGAACTAGGGGGACAACTAGATCTCACTAAGAAAGAGAAATGCAATGGATGGATGGATGGATGGATGGATGGATGGATGGATGGGAGGTAGCTGAAATTGGAGGATCAAGTAGGTAGCAGGAGAGGAGATGGAGATGAAGAGGGAATACAGGTAGGAAAGATACCTAAATTAAGGATCATTTGAGGGGTAGTATGGAAACCTAGTACAGCATAAGTTTCCTAAAACATATACATATATGAAGGTGAACTAAATAAAATTGCCAAATAATGGGGGAGTAGAGCTCAACTGGCCACCAAATGAAGCATCCAGTACTGGGATTGGCTTACATCTAATTGAGTTGTTGGTCAAAGGGGTACTATGGGAATTCCCAAAGAGTCCAGGCTATTGCTAAGACTATGACAACACGTACACAACTCACTGAACATGGAGAAGTCAAGCTGGTGTCTATATAGAGCCTTCACTCCATGTTCTAGTGTTTCTGCATAAGACCAAAAGAAAGACATAGCCACCAAGTCAGCCACAAACCCTTTGATCAACAATGGTGTCCTGCCTACAAGATATGCTAGTGCAATGGTGGCACAAAGCTTGTGGAGTAACCAACCACTATCTGATTTGACTGAAGGCCCACTTAAGATGGAACCATATCCAATACTGCTTGGGTAGCCAAGAACCTGTGACTAGACAGCTCAGAGATGTAGGATAAAACCAAATACTACTGTTCTAAAACAAAAACCAAAACACAAAGCAATAAAATGACTCACAGTTGACACTCTGCTGTACTCAAAGACACAAGTAACTTTCTTGCTCAGCCATCATTAGAACTTTCTCCTGCAGCAGCAGATGGGAACAAAAATGGAAACCCACAGACACACTGTGGAGTAGAGACCTTAGAAGCATCCCATTTAGAGCTGAGTGTTCCATCAAATCCTTCCCCTCAGGGCTCAGGAAACCCAATGGAGAGGAGATGAGATTATAAGTCCCAGAGGGAATGAAAGATACCCAAAAAACAAGGCCTTGTCAATGCAAGTGAAGCTCATATGAACCGAGACTGAGGTAGCACGCACAGGGCCTGCATGTGTCTGTGCCAGGTCCTCTTAGTATACATTATGGTTTCCAGATCAGCGTTCTTTATGGTACTCCTAAGTGTGCAAACAAATGAGTCTCTGATTCTTGCGCCTTCTCTTAGGCTGTTGGTTTGTCTTATATAACTCAGATGTGATAGCTTTTTGTTTTATCTTATTTTATTTTGTTATATCAGAGGAAGAGGAGGAGTTAGAGGAGGAAAAGGAGTTGGAGGAGGAGGAGGAGGAGAGGTTGGAGGAGGAAGAGGAATGCACTGTAGTCAGGTGTGGTGGCTCACACCTGTAAGCTTCACCACTCAGGAGGCTAAAAAGTGCTAAAGAAGGCTAAGAAAAAGAAAAAGAAAAAAAAAAAAGGAAAAAACCCTCGTTGCATAGGAGACCCATGGAACAAGTCAGCAAACAAAACAATACAGCCACCATTCAGGAAGGCAGTGAAGTTCACAATATGAACTGGAAAGCTCTGAGGTTGCCAATGTGAGCCTTCATTTCTCTTGACTGGATCACAAGTGGTTTGCCCTCATGGACAGCTGTTGTCTTGGTGGGCAGGCAGGATCAAGCAGAGTCATTTGAAGACTTGAGGGCCAGATGAACTTTCCACCTGTCCATCCTGCTCTGAATCTAGAGCCAGTGAGGGCTATGAGTGGCTTCCACATGGCACCGCCAGCTCCATGTTCCACATCTGTCCTCCAGTCAATCACTGTTGCAGCACCTGCCTCCACCTGTTCTCACAGCCAAGGTGTCTTTATCTTCAGGGTGTATGGTTTGAGACTCACCTGTGACTGTGTTAGAAAAAAAAGCAAGGGAGCATTGGAAGTTGGAATGAGGCGAAGGTGTCAAGTATGGTGAACCATCACCTACTGCAACCCGAGAGGTCAGTTCAACTGTCTCCTTGGCACATCTGGCAGAATCTGGAGCATTGAAGGTCATAGCAGGGGCTAGCCTTTGAGGGATGAAGTGAAGGACAAGCCCTTTTGTGCATGCTATACAGACATCCCTATGGGGCCTAACCCCTAGCTCATGACTGCTGTCTTAAAGTTGAAGAATGGACTCTGCAGAAGTAACAGCTCAAAAGACTGGCAATCCTTGGTCCTTTTCTCAGATGACTTAAATGTCATATGTCCAAAAAGGAACAAGAGTTTGCTCTTGGGAGTTACATGTTTACCTGAGCATTTGCTCCACGCTCCCTGGGGCTGTGTCACTAGCCTCCTTTTTCCAGAGTCCCAGTTCTGTTTGGTCTGGATTTGTGGCTCAGAACAGGAAGAGTCTGAGAGACAAAAGCTAGAAATTCCCTTAAAAAGTGACCCATGTACAGACAGCTTCCTAGAGTTTGGATAGACTATTACCACATACTGAAAGATACCCAAAGGGAATTCAATACTTCAAATTCATGGCTTTTCTTTAATGGCTGTGTGTGTGCGTGCATGTGCGTGTGCGTGTATGTGTGTGTGTCTGTTCAGTTTTTTTTTTTCTGGTTCTTTTTTTCGGAGCTGGGGACCGAACCCAGGACCTTGTGCTTCCTAGGCAAGCACTCTACCACTGAGCTAAATCCCCAACCCCTGTCTGTTCAGTTTTTAAGTTAACTTGCATGAATGTTTCCAGGCAGGGCTGACCATTTGTTGTTAGATAACCAATTTGTGTGCTCTTCCCTGGGGATTTCTCCTGCTCTCAGCATTCCTTGGTTACCTGTAATTCTTTGTGTAGAGTTGAGGCCTTGTGGTCTTTCCTCTATCCATTTGGTATGTCCACTGATGGCATCCTTGTTCACATAGCCATGTTAGTGAGACTTCATGTGTGTAGCTTCTCTGACATTCCTAGGAGACAAAATCCCACGAGAAATCCCTACTCTGGCTCTCAGTCTTTCTGCACTCACTTCTGTACTGATCTCTGAGTCTGAGCCTTTCGCTCAGGGCTTGTATTATATTTATCTGTTGGGACTACCTCTCGTCCCTCCCCACTCTGCTCAGTCATGCATTTCTGTGATAGTCTCTGTTGCATAGAGAGATTTCCTTGATGAAGGGAAAGGACTAATCTGTCTGTCTATCTATCTAGACAAATGCTTAGAATATATATAGTTAGGGATCATATTCATTTAGTAAAGTGGCAGCTTTAGGTTCTCCTTTAAGATCCATGACTTCACTAGCCAAGTTGTCTTTTTGTTTCCTTTTTTTTCCTAGACAAGGTCCAATTATATAGCATTGGCTGGCCTAGAACTTGCTATGTAGACTAGGACTGTCTTGAACTCAGTGACCTGCCTGCTTCTGCTTTCTGAGTGCTAGGGGCTCTGTCTGCATTTTTGAATCCGGACAGAATAAAAGCAAGACATAGTGACTTATACACTGGAGAGGACTAGGCATGAGGACTGTTATGTGTTCCAGGCTAGCCTGGGGTACAAAGTGAAACCATGTTTCAAAAGATCAAATTGAGCTCAGAGAAGGGTCGCAGAAAAAAAGGGGAGGGTTGGGGTAGGGATGGGAGTGGAGGGGTGTTCTAAACTGAAATCCCTTTCCAGTTAGTGACCCAGGGATGCTGGCTTGGTGTTTATAAAGGAAACTTTAGGTGCAGTAGAAAAACCATTGTTATGCAAAAGATCAAATTGGAGCTGGTGAGTTAGCTCAGCAGGTAAAAGCACTTGGTATACAGTCTGACTGGAGTTTAATCCTTGGAAACCATGGTAGATGGAGAGAACTGAGTCCTAAAAGTTGATTCTGTATGAGGAATAAACACACACACACACACATATACACACTCACTCACCCCTCCCAAAAGAGTAATAAAGTTCTAAAAACCAAACCAAGCCAGGCATAATATTGTGAATCTTGAATCCAGCATCTGGGAGGCAGAGGCAGGTGGATCTCTGTGAGTTTAAGGCCAGCCTGGTCTACATTGTAATTTCCAGGATAGCTAGAGCTATATAGTGAGACAATATCCCTGGGGAAAAACAAACAAACAAACAATCTCTCTCAACAAAAACAAAAAATCCAACCTTCTTAAAAAAAAAAAAAATCAAGGCAAATGAGGACCATCTATGACTGACAGAATGGACAGGCAGGTGAGGCTGAGCTATTGTCCTGGTGGAGTCCTCCACTTGTACACAAGAAAAAAGGAAGAGACTAGTGATTCTCGAGAGCTTCTGTAAGTGACCATTTCTCACAGATCCACTGAACAATTTTAACTGATTTGAAAGAAAAGAATCTTCCTCCCCCATTAAAAAAAAAAGGCGACTGCAAAGCAACCTTTCCTGGCGCCACCTTTTTAATAGGTCAGAGTAACTGTACAATTTATTATATTCTTCCTGAGAATAATTTATATCCCCAACAAACTAAAGGGAAGGTATGCTCTCAAAACCACCTAACAGAATGCATGGTGTAACAACTGGACATCTAAAGAAAACCACATCCCTGTTTGTCCTGCGGGATCCTCCCTGGGAAGACAGACGCAATGAAGATCAGTTAGCTCCAGTGGCTGTAAGAGTCAACATGGCTTTAATCATTCTTATAAATTATATAAAAATGGAGAACAGGGATGGTCCTGGAACTTCTTGATGTAGTTGGGAGTGCTCTGGTACAAAACTGGCACAGAATTCTGAGGAGGAAAGACAAGTTTTTGTCAGTTCTAGAGATAGTTTGCAACCCAATGCTTCAGGATCCACAGGAAAGAAGGTGAAGACAGGGAGGGCAGAAGTTTTCTTTTGAAACCACTCATTCTTCAAAATATAGCTTTTATGCACTTTCTCTATAAATGAGATTAGCATATTGCAATTCAGTCTGGACAGGAATTCTGGCAGGAAGGATAGCCAGTCTCAGTGTCTTGGGAGCCCTCCCTCCTCAGACACTTCTCTTCCAATTCGAAGTCATGGTCAGTATGAATTACCACTTCTAGGAACATACATCCCAATTTGAACACCAAGTATATTTTAAAAGCTTCTTAATGTACAATCTTCATTCTCAGAAAAATGCCACATTTTGGATCCAGAGTTTTCTGAACACTATTTAGAAAAATAACAGAATCAAAACCATGTATAAGTAGTTAAACTTATACAAGAGAGACTTTCAGCTAGCTGTCATCAGTTGGAGCTGTGAGTGCGGGCGACCGAGGACAAGGTTACTTCCTCGCTGCTGGTGGAATGCTAGAGAAGATCTCCCAAAGGGCAGAAAGCCATGTTCAATGGCCAGTGGCTCAGTGTGGCCGTGTCTGCCCTAGCATTTTCAGTCTCGCTTGATCAATAACATCAAGTAGATTCTTGGCATCCACAGCCAGGGCGTGAGCAGCTGTCAGCATCTGCTTCTTGTACTCCTGCTGAAGGCTGGTCATGACATACTGCTGCGCCAGCTTCATCTTGCTGATGAGCTCACCCAAGTCGGAGTTCAGCAGCTTCTGTGCCATCTCGATCTGGAAAGAGAGAGAAGAGAGGGTCAGAAGAATGGCTCTCAGGCACTGGTCCTGAGTCTGTCTTTGGGTCTCCAAGATAAAAAAAAAATATTTCCTTTGAATAAACTTTCCTTAGAAGTAATAGGTGGACAATGCCTTTAATCCCAGCACTCCAAAGGCAGAGATAAGACAGATCTCTGTGAGTTCCAGGTCAGCTTAGTCTATATAACAACTTCCAGTTTGGTCAGAATTACAGTGAGGGGAAAAAAGGGGCAGATTTCAATAGATGTGCAATCTGCCTGTCCAGTTTGGAAATTCAGCAACTGTGTCTTGTGTGCTTGCATGGATGCACACATGTGACTGGCAGCCTTTTCATTTCCATGCCCTCATGCCTCCATGACTGCACACTGTACTTGCTGTGTACATTCTAACCTCAGTGTGTGGCTAAGAATTTACCTCATTTTATAGACACAGAATGTGACAGAAAGAAACTGAAGTGATCAAGTTCAAGCACGTACACTAACACGAACAACTGTAATACTAAGTGACCTGAAGTGGGCCACACACAGGATAAGGACCAAGGTCATGCCGACTCTGGATTCCAGGTCTTTTCTTTCATTTCTGCACATATGTGTGCGTGCATGTCAGATGTGTACAGGTGACTAAGACGGCCAGAAGAAGGTTTCAGACCTCATGGAACTTGGGTTACATTTGGTTGTGATTTGGCATGTTGGTGCTAGGAACTGAATGAGGGACCTCTGCAAGAGCAGCCAGTGCACTAAACCACTGAGTCATCTCTCCAGCCCTCTTTCTATGCTTTCTAAATTTTGTCTTATTAGTCTAATGATTGGCTTTCAATAGCTATTGTTCTCTATTGGCGGTATCAGGGTCACCCTCAAGCCACTCTGTTGGGGTGGGCTGGGCTGGGCTGTGGAGCCCATGGTGCCTTGCAAGACTCACAGCTCTTCCTGCTAATTTTTTTTTGTCGGGGTGGGGGGGACAAGATTTCTTTATGTAATCCTAGAATTCCCTACAGATCAGGCTGGCCTCTGACAGAGTTGACTGCCTCTGCCTCTGGAGTACTATGATTAAAGTCATGCACTACTGGACACAGCTCTTCCTGCTTATTCAATGAGCGGTGACATCTGCTCTTTTAATGATCTCAGGGCACTGACCACTTAGTGCTGTGGATGAAGGGGGAATTGGACCTGACCTTCAGGAAGCTCCTGTAACTCAATGATATAGAGACCACAATACGTAGCACACAAAGAGGCAGCCAGCCCTCTGTCTGAGAAAGACCTCACAGAGGACAGCTAGATTTGGACTAGATTGTACAAGTAGATCAGCTTCAACTACAAGGGCCATGCCACACTGACCTTCATCTTGCTCAAGATACGTACAATTGGCATCAGCGAAGGACACAATACAGAGAACTGTTCTAGAGAGATGGCTCTGATAGCACAGTGTTGGTTGAATGGAAGAACAGGGACATGGCAGGCATCCAGGGGAGGTGATGGGGCTTTGAGAAAGAGACAACCTAGAGTTTTAAGAACTGTCTGTAAATGCCTGTGCTAAGTAACTCAAAACCAATTAGGGGGCTGCCTACTTTTCACTGGGCTCTGAGTGGGTGTCTATGACAAGATGGGACCTGAGTGTTGGGTATGTCGGGTGATGCCATTGCCTGGGGAAGAAAAGAGGGAAGAGCACACTACTACTACTGCAGCACCCACTTGGTAGTGGCAATCAGAACCTGGGCAGTGCTCCAAGGAAGCACAATCTTGGGAGTACCAAAATACTCAGCTATGTACGCAGGGATAACTTCCAGGGAGGAAGACATTAAAAAAAAAAAAAGAAAAGAAAAGAAAAGAAAAGAAAAGAAAAGAAAAGAAAAGAAAAGAAAAGAAAAGAAAAGAAAAGGCAGACCTCTGTAGCTGTCCTGGAACTTATTCTGTAGACCAGGCTAACCTCAAACTCAAAGATCTGCTGGCTTCTGCCTCCCAAATGCTGCAAATAAAGATACCACCACCTGGCAAGGTAGACATTCTTAAGAAGACAGAAGATGGCACCATGGAGTTGGCCATGCTCAAGAACAGCAGAAGAGTCAAGGTGGAGTCTAGGCAGAAGTGAATGAGTAAACTCTGACCTGGTTGGCCCCTGATATTTCTAAAGCAAGTCACTGCAAAGAATGGGGCTGAGCAGGCTGCCTGGCAGGTAGGAGAGGGGGCAGTGGAGGAGGGAAGCAGGATGAAAGAAAGGTTCTTTTAATATCACTCAGTAGAAACGAATCAGCAGCATTTCCAATCGTAGCTCTGTCTGAGCAATTCCTCCAGCCCCACAGAGTACCTACAACAGGACTCAACACTGCCTATGCAGTGCTGCTGGCGGGAGCTATCAGGGAATCACCTATCAAGACACACATGTACGCTTATAGACTCCTTCAGCCTGGGTTACTCAAAAAATGCCAACAGCAGCTGAGTGCAGCAATGCATACCTGTCATCCTGGCCATGGAGAGGCCAGGGAAGAAGATTTCAAGTTCAAATTCCAAGTCAGCCTAGACCATATAGTAAAGAAGTACTTCAAAAAGCTCTCCTATAATAGTGAGACCATAGGTATAGAGCTTCTGACATTCCTAGGAGACAGCTTCATAGCAAATTCCAAGTTCCCTAAACATGAGCTGAACAAGGATAGGATACCACCAGTAGATATGCTAGTGTGGATGGGCAAAAGCTCACCAGGTCTCAGCCCTATGCAAAGTTCTATAGGCAACCAAGGAATGCTGAGAGTAGGAGAAATCCCCAGGAAGGGGCACATTGATTGACTATTTAATACCAACTGGCCATTCCTGAAAACATACATACAAGTAACATTATACAGACTGAGCACGTTATATTTATGTATTTAGGTATACAAACACATAAATGCACATACGTATATAACATCAATTAAAGAAAAAAAAATGAGGCAAAGAGAGAGAAAAAGAATAAAGCTTTCCACACTCCAGAAGTCAAGGCCATATAACAGGAGCAGCCAGACAACTTTCAGATGATGAGAGGTTACACAGAAATGAGTTGGCAGCACCATTCAAAGCAAACGACCCAAGCTGCCCCTACACTACAGGCAACAAGCCCTGAGCACATCCAGCGGGGTAGGGGCTTACAGCAATCAGAGGCTCAGAGCTCACTGCTGTAGGGTAGTGTCTTAGTTAGGACTTTACTGCTGTGAACAGACATCATGACCAAGCCAACTCCTATAAGGACAACAATTCATTGGGGTTGGCTTACAGGCTCAGAGGTTCAGTCCAGTATCATCATGACAGGAACTTGGCAGCATCTAGGCAGACATGATAAAGGAGGAACCAAGAGTCCTACATCTTCATCTGAAGGCTGCTAGCAGAATACTGGCTTTCAGACAGCTAGGATGAAGGTCTTAAGCCCACACTCTACTCCAACAGGGCCACACCTTCTAATAGTGCCCACTTCCTGGGCCGAGCATATACATACCACAACAGGGGGGTACACAGAAGACCATCTCTGTTATCAGGAAAGATCCACAGGTATTCATTGTTAAGGGGGCACAGGTGAGAATAGACAGCAGGGAGTGTAAATGCAGATGTGGGTGAGGTGGTGACTGGCATGTGACACTTATACTTCAAACACAGGATGTCCGAAAAATTTTTCATTATTAATCCTGAAATTTTTTGTAAGTCTGAAATTCCTTTCAGAGTATAGAGCAAGTGCAGTTAACAGCACTGAGGACTCTTCCACATGTGCGTGCTCAGTCCCAGCAACCACACGGCAGCTCACAGCCATCTCTAACTCCTGTTCTAGGGAATCCAACACTCTTCTGGCCTCCCAGAGTGCTGCACACATGCAGGCAAAACACCATACAATGTAAAACTAAATTTAATTAAAGAAAAACCCAATCAAATGAAAATTCCAGGCAGGACAGGTTGAAGAATAGTGAATGCTATCATAGAAAAAGGAAATGGAAAGGTGGAGGAGGGTTGAGGTTCCTTTTATATAGAAATCATACAAATAAGACAAAAGGGCTGGAGAGAGCGCTCAGTGGTTAAGAGCACTGACTGCTCTTCCAGAGCTCCTGAGTTCAATTCCCAGCAACCACATGGTGGCTCACAACCATCTGTAATGGGATCCTCTTCTGGTGTGTCTGAAGACAACTACAGATAACAAATAAATAAATCTTAAAAAACAAAACAAAACAAAAACTCACAAATAAGACAAAAACCACTAAAAAGGTGGCCAATGACAGGCACGGTAGCAGCTGCTTGTAATCCAGCAGTCTGGCCAGTGGAGCAGGAATATCAGGAATAAGTGTACTTAGTCTGGGCTACACATGACTGTTACCAGGGGATAGTATCTTGGGTAAATTTTGGGTCCTTAGAGCAACTGGAGACACTCTGCTTCAAGAGGACTTTCATATCTCCTTTCCAGGGAGTACTACCACCACCTGGAAATGCCAAGACTTATGAGGTAAGAAGATGTGAGGCCTGCTGGGAGGAAGGTGGTAACTCAAAGAGTTCCTTCTAAAGGGTGTGTGTTGTCCCAAAACTTGCCCTCTCCCTCTCCTTCCAGACTACTGTATGTTGTTCCATCTGTCATCCTGCCTCTCTATAGTACAGAAGCAATGGAGCCAGGAGCTCATAGGCTGAAATCTTGCAAATGAAAGTTGTATTTCTCAGGTACTTTGTTGACTGGGCCAGCATTGCAACTGTCTTCTAGTATGTCCTCCTTCCCCTAGCACTATGACCTACCTCTCGATGGGTGCTGGCTGGAAGGATGGGAATGGTCTCATCCACAGTGGCCAGTAAGGTCCGCAGGGCCAGGCCAACTTCCTAAGACAAGAAGCAGAGCGGGATTAGGACACATGAAGACATCAGGCCAGTACTGATATTTTCTCTCAGGAAAGTACTATACTGTTTGCTCTCTGCTAATTGTAAAGACATTTTCTTTTTCTTTCAGACACGGTATGACTCTACAGCCAAGGCTGGTCCTAAATTCATTATAATTTTCCTGCTTTAGCCTCCCAAATACTGAGATTACCGGTTTGAGCCACCATAAGAAATACATACAATTCTGTCTGTGCTTGTGTACTGGCCAGAGTTGGAGGTTACTAGGGTTGTGTTCCTGAAGATTCAGATCTGACTATCCTTTGCTTTCATGCCCAAGGACAGATGCTCACATCAGCAGATCCCATAAGCAATGTAAAATTAACCCTTTCATTTTGTCCCACTGAGCCTCCAGGCAGATTATGGTATCCTCACAGAGAAACTGACAAAGGGCACATCCTTCTCCTTGTGTATTCAATTTGGCTAATGAGAGATTCTCCCTGCCGGGAAGCTGTGGACCTGATTTGGGAGCATATTATGAGTTTTACTCAATTCAAAAATATCCAAAAGTTGTAAAGAAATGGCTTGGGTGTGGCATCCTCCTGTAATCTCAACAATTCTGAGGATGAGGAAGAAGGGCTGCTTAAAGTTTAAGGCTAGCCTGGGTTATATGCAACATTGTTTAAGAGAGGAGAGAAGGAGGGAAAACAAGAGGTGGAGAGTGGGAAAAGTATGCCCCAGCATATAGTAAGCCAGGCATGAGCTCATAAGTATGGTGGCTCATACTTGTACTCCCGTAATCCCTGCACTTGAGAGAATAAGGACCTGTTGAGTTCATACCCAGCTAGACTAAGCTGTATAGTGAGATATTACCAAGAAATGAGTTTCCTGCCTCTTCTATCACATGTTAGGGCAGCAGGTGTATGTTATCATGCTATTTACAGGACACTAGGGATAGAGCCCAGAGCTTTGCCCATGCTAGGCCTACTATCAGAGCTCCATTCCCAATCACCCTAGTCCCCCTCTTGTGTAGCACTCAGAGATCAGGCTGGCCTCAAACTCAGAGATCCGCCTGCCTCTGCTTTCCGAGTGCTAGGATTAAAGATGCATTCCACTAAACTTAAAAGCAACACTAATTAGAAGATTCTACTGCTTCAAGATATTCCCAGCCGAGTGCTTGCTGATAGGAGCAAGTGAGAGCTATGGCAATTCCTTAGGATGCTTCTCAGTTACACTGTCAGCATCTAGTGCCTTTACATTCAAAGTACCAGCTCTGGCTTCCCTGGGACAGAGGCCATCCCCACCATACAGAGTGACCACCACGTTTTACCTTCACCATAGGGACGTACTCTTCTGGAGGAGCTGGTTGGATTTTGCTGGACATCTCAATGACAGCCTTCACTAGGCCCGTCACATTTTCATATACCTTGTCATTGGATCGGTCAAGGTTGGCAGTGGGAGGGGGGCTGATTTCCTGGGGCTGAAGCTGATAAAACAGAAGCTGGTTAATTCCTGCTCTCCAGGACAGAGTGAGGTATCACCACAATTAAGTTAGAGGATCTTTAAAAGAGATCAAAGCAGATCAAAAGGTAATAAAATTTTTTTGTGTTCAGGACATATTCAGTTTGAGGATGACAATAAGGCAAGTCATCCAAGGGAACACATGAGGCAGTGATGTCGTCTAACTTTGAGCTCAGTTAAAGTATTGAGAAGGAATGATATGTACTAAAGTCTCGAGATTCAAAGAAGCAATTAAACATCCCAGACTCCCAAGTCACTCTCAAGGGAAACAAGCCACAGAATGTATAACCAAGAATCCCTCTGATTTTAGGGAAAACTACCAACACACCACCGAGTGTTCAGACACTTAGCATCAGTGCTAAACTCTCTGCTGCTTGCAAGTCCTGCTCAGTTTTGCTGTCTTCACATATCAACAGCAAAGTGCTCTCTTCATGATGATAAAGGCAGACTCACAAGTGCCTGTTTTAGGCAGACTTCATTTGCTTGCATAAAGCTACTCATATTCAAATGGCAGAGAAATGACCTCCTGCCAGTTCTATGCTGACAGTTGGGCTGGCAGGGAATGAGGATGAGCTATGAAGCTTCAGATGTAAACATGTACCTAGGACCTGTGCACAGGGAAGCCACAGATACTACCTATTGCATCCTGAGTGCTGAGGGCAGAATGATACAGGGTTCCTAGGAAAGGCTGAGTTCTGTTTCAAAATTCATGTTGTGTGTGTGTGTGTGTGTGTGTGTGTGTGTGTGTGTGTGTGTGTGTGTGTGTGTGTGTTTACAAAGATTAAACTGTATAACAGCTATCAAATTATAGGTCTGTCATGGTCCTCAGGCTACACCAGGTTTCTGGATGCCTTGGTCAGGTATACTAGGACAGATAGCTATGTCTAATTTCACTGCAAAGTTGGTTATGTACCAGTCTCTGGAAACTACAAATACTCTTTTTGGCATCTGTCAGTCATGAGAGGTGCCTCCCACAGGGCTATCCACATGCTAGTTCATCAGAGTCACATGCAGAGAACGGGATGTGATAAAGCAAGCCAGACAGACACACAGATATGATGTGCTTACCCTCCACGGCTATTGTCGAACAGAGGTGAGGAAAAGTTAAAGTAATTTATCAGAGAAAGGGAAAAAAGAAAAACAATGTTAATAAGGCAGCAGAAAACTCCAATATAACACATGAGCAGAACACCTGGACACTAGCTACAAGCCTGCTGTGTACTCTCTGCTCACTGGCTGTCAGAAGTGCCTGTGCCTGCTATTGGCTCTTTGCACAGCACATTACCAGAGCTCTGCCATGCAACATTCATTCCCATGAGATAAATGAGGACAGCATGCAAAGCCTGTGAGTGGCAATGGGCAGTCGTGCAAGAGTCTAGCGAGCAAGGCTCTGTGTGAGCAAGGCGAAGGGCATGTGCAATCAGTAATCTTCCACCTGACTTCCAGGAAATGAGGGAGAAACCACACTACCCATCACTGCGCATAGTTTCTCAGCCTTTGAGTCCTTGAATCTTAGGCAGCGTTTAGCCACACTGTCTAAGATGGACTTATAGCCAGGGGCTATGTCTAAAGACCTCAGAAGCTTATTTTTAACTCTCTTTCTCACACATTTTTGTTGTTATTTTGTATGTATACATTTAAAAATCTTTTAAGACAGGATTCATTATGTAGCCCAGGATAGTCTCAAAACTCTTGATCCATCTGTCTCAACATCTCAAAACACTTGGGATTATTGGTGTAAATCAGGCTAGCATTTTTGTTCTGTAAATTGGGTGGCTTTGGTGTTTTATCTCCTTAGTTCAACCCCTAGCTATCTTATTATGAATAGACTGGCATGGGAAATGAAACAGCCTGCTTCCTACAGACCTGTCTAAAAGCCATCATGCCACCATAAGCCCCAGAAATCCTTGAGTTTAGAGGTGCAAACACCCAGAGATTTCCTGGGCACTGACGATCACAATCTGTCTCTTCACAGCATGTGTTTAAGCTGTACCAGCACAGAAAGATGGGTGGGCTTCTTGGAGGGGATATCTAAAAAGCATTTATCAAGATATGAAGTAACTCTGTTTAGTTCAAGTAGGCCAATGGAAACTTAGTTTAAGCTGCTAAAAGCCTTTCTTCCTTTGCATGCTACCCTTGGGTCAGCCAGTCATAGGAAAGCAATGCCATGATGCCTCTAGAACCCTGCATAGTGGTATACCATAAATCAGAGCTTGGTGGGGGAACATCTATTATAGATATTTTACTGTCCAGAGTTTTGATTACTTAGAAACTCCTGGGCTGTCAGGTCGTCCCCCCACCCCCAAGACAGCCAATTCCTACTCTACTTAAAACCCAGAGGAGGAAAAATAAGACATGTGAGCTCAGTGCATGCCTAGCATGAGCACTAGGAAACAACAGAACTATGCAAAGTAAAGCCCACAAAGAACACTGGAGACTATTTCTAGTTAAATGTTATTTGAGTGAATGACACATACTCAAGGCAAACATTTTCACATCAAAATATTGTTAAAAAATTAAAAACCCAATATTGTTCTTTTAGGATGGATTTAACTACCTGTACTAACCAGATAATGAAAAAGATATATACACCAACTTTACCTAGATGAAGTAAATCTATTTTACTCACAAGATTTCTCCTCATGCAGTATCATATTTAAGGGCTGGAGAGATGGCTCAGTGGTTAAGAGCACTGACTGCTCTTCCAGAGGTCCTGAGTTCAAATGTCAGTAATCACATGGTGGTCACAACCCTCTGTAATGAGATCTGATGCCCTCTTCTAGAAGTGTGTGTGAAGACCGTTACAGTATACTTATATATAATAAATAAATCTTTTTTTAAAAAAAAGTATCCTCAGATACATGTTCATGATGTAAAGTGTCAGGATTTCAGATCAACTGTTCATTATAACACGAGAGGTCTGCTCTTGTGGCTTTTGAGGACAGTTCACTGCTCTAACTTTTCTTTTCTCTTTTCAAATTTAAAGACACAGTATTAGGAAGAGCTGTGTCTTTGCTGCTTTCTTCTCCAAGAATAACCAGTGTTGCTGACAGAGTTACTGAGAAGCTACCTGGTTTGACGGAACTGACAATGGCTAGTAGGTGTTTTAGGTCCAATCCCCTTGGCAGGGTACCCTAGTCTAACTGTTTTTACTCAACATAACTTATTGTATGCTAATTTGTGCCACAGTGAATCCCTGCTGCTCGTGCTACCTTATGAATGCACACAGCAATGATGCCCCCAGAGCCACAGACCAACCTGCACTGAATATGGGCAAGCTGTGTGCTCTGAGATAACATCACACCACTCTTATCACTCTAGGAGAGGCCACTTTCAGTGTGCAGTTCAGGGTCCTTGGACAATGGCATGCTGCTTCAACCACTGGCTCTAAGTAATCATGAATAAACAGCTCCACTTCCGTGAACCACAGTTACCTAGTATAAAAAATGTGACCACTACCAACCTTGTGAGGCTGATGGCAAGGATAGAAATATGGAAGCCTGTCACTACAAGCAGCAGAGGGAGCACTAAATAAATATCCATATGCATCAGATTTAGTCTTTTTTTTTTTTTTTTTCCCGGAGCTGGGGACCGAACCCAGGGCCTTGCGCTTGCTAGGCAAGTGCTCTACCACTGAACTAAATCTCCAACCCCGATGCATCAGATTTAAGATGTCATCCATTCACTTTGCACTTTTTTTTTTTTTTAAAAGACAGAGTCATGTTACAGAGCCCAGGCTGGCCTTGAATTCAATCTTTCTGTTTCTTCCTGAGTGCTACAATGATTCATCATTTTATATGTCTGCATGACTGCACTCACATGCATAGAAGCCAGAGGTCAATCGCAGCTATGGCTCCTCAGGTGCTACCCATCTTGTTTTGAGACAGTTGGATCCTTTATAGCTCTGGCTGGCCTGGAACTCACTTTATAGTCTAGGCTGTAATCAGAGATCTGCTGCCTCTGACTGCAGAGTACTGGAATTAAAGGTGTGTGCTACCGTGTCCATCTATCTTGTGTTTTTTAGAAAGTGTCTTTTATTGGGACTTAAGGTTTACTGATTGTGCTGGTGTAGATGGCCAGTGAGGCCCAAGGATCTGTTTCTGCTTCCCCACTGCTGAGATTTTGGGCATGTGCTACCACACCTAATTTTTTGACATGAGTTCTAGAGACTAAACTCGGGTCCTTATGGTTATATGGCAAACACCTTACTAAATGACGTACCCCTCAGCCCCTCACTAAAAAAGCAAAGCAAACAAACAAAAAATCCCCAGAACAAAAGAACTATCAAACTGAAAAAAAAAAACAAAAAACAAAAAAACAAAAACCCCAAAACAAAAACGTGTTTAACAGACTGAAAAACAGGACACAAGGAGAGGTAGCCTGTCATTCTGAGTAGGAAATGAAGAGGTCCAAGCTTTAAGTACTGGACAGGAGTGGGAGTGGCAGGGGAGGTGGATACTTCCTTTCTGTCCTCGGGAAAAGCTATCCAAGAGAGCTAGACAGTGACACAACCCTATGGAGGAAGACTGAGAAATCCCTCCAAGAGGCAGCTTGTTGGAGCGTGTGAGTTAAATGCTGCACGTAGTTTGAGGAAGGCTCCAGCAGACCTTGTATAAGCACAGCTGTGAGCTAAGGACAACAGCCATATCTATAAGTGTGTGCATTTAACAGTGAGCCTCCATGTACCCCGGGCATCCTGGCTTCATGTTTAAAACAAGAAGCAGCTCACTGATTCCTATCTGGCTAGGGGATATTGGCATAAAGTCCCTGAAGTCTAACGTACTTAGACAGTCCATTCAGGAAAGAGTACAATCAATACTTTTCTGAATCTTAAGAGGTTCAGAACAAAGGATGTTAAATCCTGGGTTTTCCTACAGTCTTCATGTTACATCTCTAACCACAACAACGTGAGCTGAGGACTCAGTGACGCCACCAACCAGGAACAGACTATCGCACAGGTACAGATACCCACCTTGACACCCTCATTGTAGCTTTCTGCAGGGCTGCTGATGCTGGACAAGTTGCTTAGGTGGCCAGGTGCTCCAGGGCGAGGTGGTTTCTTTGGTGGAGCTGCAGGATCTGGAAAATCAAAATGTTTCCATTACACATTAGTAAGCACACCGAGCCCCATCACTACTAACATTGGTGCAGCACACGGGAGGTTCTAGAAAGGAGCTCTGTAAGTTCAGCTTTCTGGTACTCTAGGTACAGATCTAATGTGGTGAACACCACACTTATGTGCAGGGAAAACTGTAAACATAACAGGGCATTCCATTTAAATCCTACCCCTGCCAAATCATAGGTACTTCCTCACACAATGTATTTCCTCACTTACCTGGTTTTCCCACAGGCTGATAGATGTGTTGGTTTCCAGTCTGTGGGAGAAGAGAATTTCAGTCTACTGCTCTGTGCCAGATTTAACAGTTCACCTCTCCTTTCCCTATTCTTTTTTATCTTGAGTTCTCCAGATGCCTGACAGCTTTAGTTGGGTGTGATTAGGAAAGTAGTCAATGTATTTGAGTGTGCTGCTAGTCTATGTCAAGTTGACACACAAACTAGTCATCTGAAAGGAGGGAACCTCACTTGAGGAAATGCTTCCATAAGACCCAACTGTAAGCAAGTTTCTTAATTAGATTGATGGGGAAGAGCCCAGTCTACTCCTTGGGTTGGTGATCCTGAATTCTTTAAGAAAGTAGGCTGAACAAGCCAAAGGAAGGAAACCTGTAAGCAGCACCCCTCGATGGCTCTGCATTAACTCCTGCTTCCAGGTTCCTGTTCTGTTTGAGTTTTTGTCCTGACTTCCTTCGATGATAAACAGCAATATGGAAGTGTAAGCCAAATGTACAATTTCCTTCCCAACTTGCTTTTTGGTCATGTTGTTTTGTCACTGCAAATATAAACCCTAATTAAGACATTAAGATACCCTGGGATTGAACACAGTGGTCTCAAGTTCTCATACTTCACAGGGTGCGCTCATCCTGCTGGCTTCTTGGGACCCACCTCTCCTCTAGCTTATCACTGAGATCACAGTAAGGATACATTCAGAGCAATTAAAATAGGAGAACAGGGGGCTAGAGAGATGGCTCAGCAGTTGAGAGCACCTGACTACTCTTCCAGAGGTCCTGAGTTCAATTCCCAGCAACCACATGGTGGCTCACAACCATCTGTAAAGAGATCCGATGCCCCCTTCTGGTATATCTGAAGATAGCCACAGTATACTTATATATAATAAATGAATAAATCTTAAAAAAAAAAAAAATAGAAGAACACCTGGTCATACTGGCTGATATGTCCCAGCGGCACTCAGAGACACTGTGTTGTGAGGAACCAGTATTATCTAGGCCACTGGACAGGCCAGTCAGGAAATCCAATTCACAGACAGTTCTGAATCTTTTTTGCTGGGATTTCTCTGTGTAGCACTGGCTGTCCTGAAACTTTCTCTGTAGACCAACCAGGCTTGCCTCAAACTCCACCTGCCTCTGCCTCTGCCTCCTGAGTGCTGGTTAAGTCAAGTGTCAGAACCCCCTGACGAAGTCATGGATGGATTAAAACACAGTTCTACCCTTCTTCAGATGTACTGCCTAAAAGTGGGTAAATGTATGTTTTTATCTGTGATAGCAGGGTCTCTCTATGTAGCCTAGGCTGTTTTAAACTTGACCCTCTTAACTCTACCTTCCAAGACCTAGGATAATAGGTACATGTTACTGTAGCTGGCCTTTGCTTCACTCACCAGGCTCACCCCCTATCACTAGATAAAAGAGAAAGAAGGATAGTGGGGAGACAGAGAGACCCCTGAATCCAATTTACTTTTTTGTTTCTTCCTTGACCACGACTACTAATAAAGTGCAAACACACACACACACACACACACACACACACACACACGTACGTACGTACGTACGCACGCACGCACGCACACACGCACGCACGCACGCACACACACACCAGCAATGACCCACCAACCACCAACTTCTCCTCTTGAGGACTTAGCATTTACGTCCTCTGAAAAGTTCCCAGAATTCCAAATGTCACACAATCACTGAAATTATCTCCAGCTGGTAAAACCCTGCCTCTGCTAGAGCAGGAGGCAAATCATAGTCAGCTGCTGCAGATAGTCTGAAGCAGCCCCACATCCCTACATCTGTGATTAAAAACAAAAGGATATTCTTATAGTATTTCTTTCTTCTTCTTCTTTTTTTTTTTTAAGATTTATTTATTTATTATTTATATGAATACACTGTCACTGTCTACAGACGCACCAGAAGAGGGCATCGGATCTCATTACAGATGGTTGTGAGCCACCATGTGGTTGCTGGGAATTGAACTCTAGATCTCTGGAAGAGCAGTCAGTGGTCTTAACCGCTGAGCCATCTCTCCAGCCCTCTTCTTCTTTTCTTAAGAAACCAAATTTCCAGAATTGTCACTACATGCCACCACATCCAACTTCTGAATCTGCCCCTTAATTTATCTATTTGCTGGGGGGTACAATCAGAGAACACCTGTCTGGTATGTGTAAGGGTTTGGATTGGATGCCCATCACTGGAGAACAACAATAAAATTCTACTCAAGTCAAAGCTCTTATTAGTCTATGTACACTCATGCATGCATAGACACATACAGGTATACTGCCGTATTTTTAACTAGAATGATCCCTTCTTTAAAATACTGAAGCCATAGAGCAGCACACACAATTAAAATTATTTCACTGCTAGGAACATAGTTAATAGCATAATTTCCCTAGTACCATATCAACCATGGTAACACATCTGGCAGGTGGAGGCAGAAAGATCAGAAATCTAAGGCTTTTCTTGGCTGCACAAGTAGTCTGAGGCAAGTGTATCCTGATAGCTTAGAGAGATGCCCTGTCAAAACACACAACAAACAAACAAAAACGAAAAGACAACCAAAAAACAAAACCATTTCTACCCAAGATTAATTCCTGCCCTGCCCTCAAAACTGTTTCACAGAATTATAGTTGTTTTTTTTTTTTTAACATGTTACTTACCTTGGTTTAAAAAAAAAATCATTTACTAAATATTTAAATGACTTAAACTGTTAGTGTAGTTGTTTGAATGCACATCTTCTTGCTAGGCGGAGATGTTTGAACACTTGGGCCCCAGTGGGTGGCACTGTTTGGGGAAGGTTTAGGCCTTGTTGAAAGAAGTGTCACTGGAGGTAGTCTCTGTACTTGTCACCATGTTGTCCCTATAGTGAGCAGCGAGGGACTCCAACACTCTGCAACCATAAGCCCTAAATAAACTTTTTCTTCCATAAATTGCCTTGGTCATAGTGTTTTAACACAACAAAAAAAGACCATAACTAGTACGGTTGGTTTTTAGATAGATTCTGCTTATGTTGCCTGGGCAGGGTAGGAAATCCTAAAGTTAACTGATCCTCCTACCTCAGCATCTTTTTTTTTTTTTTTTTTTTTTTGGTTCTTTTTTTCGGAGCTGGGGACCGAACCCTAGGTAAGCGCTCTATCACTGAGCTAAATCCCCAGCCCCGGATTAAAATGTTTTAAAGTGTGTGTGTGTGTGTCCAAGTGTATCTGAGACTTCAGGTCCCATTACAGATGGTTGTGAGCCACCACGTGGTGGCTGGGAATTGAACTCAGGACCTCTGGAAGAGCAGCCAGTGTCCTAACAGCTGGGCCACCTCTCCAGCCCAGAACAAAACCTTTAATTTTTGGTGTTTCTGGGGAATCAATGCAGGAACTCCTGCATGTAAAGCAGTGGCCTCGGGGAACAGGGTGTGAAGAATGGTTCTCCAAGAGCTTGCTTTGCATGGTGCTTTTTATTTCGCATGCCACCCACTTACTCAAAGTTTGGACAATTACTGAGCACAGTATTTTTGCTGTGGGTAAAAGAGGTCCTTGCCCTACGTGGATGACAGCAAAGCGAAAAGAGACAGTGGACACAGGGAGCACACATGGAGGAAATCCAACACTTTGCCTGGGGGACATCCAGGTAGCCTGTTTGAGAGGAGTCCCCAAAACATGGACAAGGTGAACAGACCTTTAACAGTGTCTGTGGGTTAGAGGTCCAGCAGTAAAACTCACACACAGTATCAAAGTATCTGTTCTCAGAGCATTCTGGAATCATCTAACAAGGTACACTTGTATAGAATAGAACCTATAGGCAGTTGCATGGATTCTGTTTTAAGGGCTAGCTATTTAAAGACAATTAGTATTTCTGCCCTAAAACCCAGAAGAAAGACATCTTGCTTGCTTGGGGTCTTGTACTTGCTTTTAAATGACTATGAGAAATCTGTAATCATGCCCAGCGTCGCATCATCCCAGGGATTGGAGGAAGTCCATCTTTAACAACTGTATGTAGCCGTTACTCTAATCCTATGGTAGACAGAGTACAGCTTTACTGCTAAAAATCTGTATCAGGAGCAAGACAGTGATCTGCATCTCTGAAAATCTGGAACATGGTGTATTTTGACAGTTTTAGATTACATTCTTGTGTTTTACAGAAAGGCCATCCTATCTGATATCATGAATGTCAGTATGCCTTGATGTCTTTCAATAAAATGTGGAAGGCTCCAATACAGAACTTGGGACCAACTCTGGAGACAGTGCAGGCAGGTGCTTACCGGACCCTGAAAACTCCCGTCCTCCCTGTCGATGCTGCCTCGAGAGAGCCTCACATCAGGTTTCTGTAAAACAAAGGTCAAAATAATTTTATTAATATGTATATGATACTGACATACTTTTAGACTTAAGTCCACCATATTATACCCAACTCTCAGATATTGCAGCCCCAACCCCTCTACAGTACCAGCTTCCAGCTGGTCTTCTTGCCTGTACCCAACATCGTCTCAGTGTCATTGTGCTGTCTGTGTCCCCAGGTGGTAACTACTTCTTGGATCTGTGATGATAAGCACATGTAATGTAACCGAGGCTTGTGAACACGTTACACATGTGCTCTACCAGTGAGCTTATGCTTAGCTCACTACATCAATCTTTAGGTGATCTTAAATGATTTCTATCTTTATTTTGTAAATATTAAATGACTTTAATTACATATTTATTTAGCTTGAATGTGTGAGTGTACATGTGCATATGCACATACTGTGTGTGTGCGCGAGGAGGTCACAGGCCAGCCTGAGAGAGTTCATTCTCTCCTTAAACTGTGTGGGGGACTCAGGGATCAAGCTCAGCTTGTCAGACTTGTTATCAAGTGCCTTTTATCCACTGAGTCATTTTTGTGTGCCCCTTCTTAATTTTCTAGCTAAGGCCCTACATTTTTTTCACTCAAAGCCATGTGAACTGGTGAGAGTGGCTTCTTATGGCTGGAAGAGGATCTGCTGTGCAGTTGGGGTCTTGTACTGCTTCATTTGCTGCTTCCATCCGTGGGGCATTGAGTCAGGATCGAGGGATGCAGCAACAAACAGCTCAAAATCTGGCCAAAAAGCTTTGGACAGTACTATGAATAGAACTGGTCCACTTCCAGGTAACTGAGTCTATATGCTCACAGTAGGGAAAAGTGTAGCCTACAGACGCTGCCTAGTTCACCACAAGGAGGACAGAGTGGATGTCTTCAGAAGCTTTCATACAAACTTGGACAGGAATTTGTTTTAGGATGCCAGTTTATAAGGTGGCATGGGCCAGTCAGACAGCTCAAGGCTCATGTTGCCAGAAAATGCCTAAGGCTTTCAATGCAGAGATCTTTCTCCCTGGAAGCCTATAAGAGATGGATAAGGGCTGTCACAGTAGGCTATTCTCTGGCAGGCAGCCCTTTGCTACTATTCCCTAGTTCCCTCATTGGTTTTCTTTCATCAGGACTGACTGGGTCCACTGTGTGAGAGGAACACAGAGCAGGCTTTATGTAGACAGGGCTTCTACATTTTAAACTATAAAAAGTCCCTTTTTTTAGTATAATACTATTCGTACAGTAATAAGAAGTCTAGTCACTACTTTTAAGCAGTGCTCAGAAGAAAAACAAGGTTTCTCATCAGACTGAGCTCTAGCAGCCCTGGCTGCCAGCATTCTGTTGAAGGAGTCCATTAGCAATTACAATAGTGATTCACATGCACAGGCCATCTAAGTAAGGCCACAATCTTGAGCTGGGGACAAGGGAGGGGACACTGTAGAACAAGGAACATTTGCTGTCAAGAGGGCATGTGACCTCAGGCAGGACCTGTTGTTCTCAAAATTATCCTGTACAGGACCATGATCTGACAAGAGATCTCTGAACCCATCCAAAAAATTGGTAAATGACTCAGTGGATGATAGTAGCAGCCAAGAGCAGCTACTTCAAACCCTAGTGAGAGTTCTGGAGACGTAAGTCTTCCAAGAATAGTTACTGTGATCTAGTGGAAAATAATTCAAACAGTACTATGAATAGAACTGGTCAGCTTTTGGGTAACTGAGTCTATGTGCCCATCGTAGGGAAAAGTGTAGCCTACAAATGCTGCCCAGTTGACCACAAGGACATGGGGGATGTCTCCAGAAGCTTCCTCAGAAACTTGGACAGGAATTTCTTTTAGGATGCCAGTTTATAAGGTGGCCTCGGTTAGTGAGACAGCTCAACAGTGAAAGGGCTTGTGGTGACAAACCTGAACCTGAGTTTACCAGCCCCCACCCCCACATCCCATTATGGAAGGACAGAACCAACTTTTCAAAGTTATCTACATATACATAGTGCACATACACATGCACACATAAAAACATTTAAAAGAAATAAGGAAGTTGGGCTTGTATATTTTGTTAGAAATGTCATCTTTCTGTTGATTTTTATTTCATAAGAATATTGATCTATAATGGTCTACATACTTGATAAGACCTTCCTTTTCTGCAGATACTACATTCAGGCTGCTGGAACCTTGATGATCCAACAGAGGGCAGCTCTAGCACTGTCTTTTAGCATGGTCTCTTTAAAGTCCCTACAAACTTTCACTAGTGCCTCTGGTTTCACAGTTGCAGGTATTCAGGGATTGGACACAGATGCACTGTGCTCCAAGAAGGAACATGGCTTTGCTACAGGAACCCACAGACATGTGCAGATGAAAGCAGATGGGAGGGGCCTCTGGAGACACAGTTCTCTCTTACTCATCCATCACCACGCCCTTCCACTTTCACATGCATTTCTGCTTATGGGCAGGTGTATACCCCCAAATGTCAGCGGTGGCCCTCCAGAGTGTATCTGTGCCCAGACACACGAGGAGTAGAAACAATCTGACAAGAAAATGCATGAGAAAAGCACTGTTCACTGACTCTGGTGCCTGGCATTTTCTGTGCTAAGCATAGGGCCTGGTTTGAATGAAATGGACAGGAAACCTCAGTGTAGCAGGGAAAACACATAGAGAGAGGGACAGCACTTCAGAGAACATTATATTGTGATTTAAATAGGCCAGTAGAGCTTGTCACTCATCTAACAGCTTCTCTCCACCACCCACTTGGAGCTCAAGGGGGAAGCCCTCAGGCTTATCTGCCTCTTCTCTGTACCCCTGTACACTCCGCCCATCTCATTTATGGGTTCTGCATGGAAATGGATGCAACTGCAGCTGGGCACTCTGAAGGCAGCAAGTGGCAGGAGATACTTCGGTGGTAAGGAAGAGACAAAGTCCACCTACAGGTTCACCCTGGGGCTGAAGCTCCACTTCATATTCCCTTCAAAGCACTTAACTGTTTCTTTTCTGTCCACTGCTTCATTAGTTTGTCTCTTTCTCCTCACTGCATCTGGCTTACTGT
Organism: Rattus norvegicus; assembly: GCF_021556685.1. Lineage (NCBI taxonomy): Eukaryota > Metazoa > Chordata > Mammalia > Rodentia > Muridae > Rattus > Rattus norvegicus. The sequence continues at coordinate 114,714,848 of NC_141540.1, forward strand.
TATGCACAGAGTTACTCATCAGTATGTGCTGAGTCTAGAGAGGCTTGTGAGGAGCCTGATACGATCAGCAAAGGTGTGAGGACAGCAGGACTCAGAACCAAGAGGATCTGGTGACAGTGAATGTGGGAGAAAGTAAAAAAGGAACACCTCAGCTTTTTAAGGTTAAATGTGTAAGGAAAACTGCATGAAAACCACAGAGAAAGGTAACAGAGTTAATTCAGGATCTAGCAACTTTTGATGTGCTGAGAAAACAGCCAAGAAGAGTGAGGAGAGGGGAGATGGAGGAAAAATACCCCCATGAGGATATCAACAGTCAGTTAATGAGTGTCAATCAAAACTCTGAGTGAACTAGTACAAAAGCCCAGCCCAGCAGCTGTACCCTGTCTGCAGAAGGCAGTCTAGCCTATAAGATGTTGCCACGGGACTTGGTAAGCCTTTCAAGCTTCTACATATGAGCACAATGTTTAATACATAGAGTCATGTTTCACAAAGAACATAGTTTTACATAAAAGCAGGCAAAGAACAAAAGGCACGAGGAGGCAATTCTTCAGCAGGAAAACAAATAGTGTAACAAAAACAGAAAATGAATAAAGAAAACACAAGGTTTGGGATTGGGTCCTACATTATAGCCCCAGTTCACTAGGAACTCATGGCAACATTGTCTCACCTTGCTAAGTATTAGGATTATAGGTCTGTGATTTTTTTCCTTCCCTACACTGGGGACTAAACCCAGCATTTTACACATGCTAGTCAAGCATCTTACCACTGAGATACACCCCAACCCAATTTTAAAAGAAAAAAAAAATACTTCAGTTGTGCATCTAGAAAAACTAAGTGGATAGGTCAAAGTTCACAGAGTGACTAGAGAAGAAAGGCAAGCTGGGTGGGTTGGCACAGGTCTGTGATCTCAGTTACTCTGAGGGAGAAGGGTTATAGCCTTGGGACCTCCTAAGCTACCCACGGAATAAATAGAAGGCTAGCTTGGACAGTTTAGTGAGATCTTGTAACAGCAGTAGCTAAAGTCCCTAACTAACAACACAGAAATCACAGTGGGGCAGCTCAGTGCCAGGGAGGAGCTAAGACAGATGAGGCTGTTTATAGACAGACGGCACTTTATTCAGGCAGGTAAAGCAGGTACCTCCTCAGAGACTGTTGAACTGTACAGGATAAATTAGAATTGAATTGTGGAGACACTCCACTCCTGCAGGCCTTGCTGCTACACATACAAGGAGACCCTTCAAGGTAGACATTATAGCAGGGGTCTGGGCATGTTTCACTCAACTCTGCAGATGGGCTGTGCACATACACTTGGAGCTACCTGGAGGCTGTAGACATCCTGCACAGAGCACGAGTTAGACTTTATCAGAAGTTACCATGTGTTTCAGGATGAGGTGCAGTGTTAAGAAAATTATCTCAAAGAAAAAGTAAGCCTGTAGAATACAGGCACCTCTGAGCCTTCTGATGAGAATTCCCCAACTCCCTCAGGAGACCAGCTCGGGTCACATCTGGCTAAACTCGTCCCATGACCCCACATCAATACCCACGCTCTTCCCACTGCCTGGAATGTACTTCCTGTGCCTGTTTGTTCTGCAAATTCTAGTTTCTCTTTTAAGGCTTAGTTCACACATCATCTGGACTCCGATGTCTCCCCAGCGCCATAGGGAGCACAGAAACTTCTGTTTTCTTTTGACCCCGTTGGCAGGGTAACCTGGTGTCAGCAGCAAACCTTATTTAGTGGAGCTAAAATAGCACACCTGCACTGAAACCTATCAGCAATCCTAATAATTTCATTTTTAAAAGTGCAAACCAGTGTGCGTATGGTGGAGCGGCTTTCAGGATAAAAAAAGCTTAAGACATAGGTCAGGGCAACAATTGGTATACTCTTAAATTCATTCCCAAATTAAGCACCCAGATTAGGAGAATTAAATCACAACTACTACTGTGGAATTATTATTTTGTGGCATCACTTAAAATCAGGATAATTTTTCTCTAAAGGGATATAAAGTTCAAATTCATGCGATGAGGTGCCTTACAACTCGAGACAGTAAACCCCAATTCCACAAAGAAAACGCAGCAAGGCCTGGGGCACAGGACCCCAGGGCTCACTCCTTCTGCTCTGCATCTGCCTCAACTCTGCGAGGAGACACAAGTCTCACTCCCAAAATCTAAACTGGCATTTTTTTTTTTTTTTTTTTTAGTTTAAATGTATGTGATATGGTAGTAAAATCTGACCGAATAGAAAACATTTTATCTTTATTTCTCTGTAAATGTATTTATATTTTGTATAGAAATAAAATATCAATGCTTGACTCTGGGATTTTAATGGAGAATTATAGAATAATAACTGTACCATATACTAGTCTTCTCAGTAATTAAAACAAAAAATCACAATGAATTCTGAGGCATATATGGCCCCAAAGAATTGGACAAAACATTCAGAACAAGTCATAATTGTACAGGGTGGCTGTGAAAGCTGAAAGACTTTATACAGAAACATATAGAAAATGCCAATATTGTTATTGTTCGCTATCCTATTACTCACAGTTAACTTTGATAAGAACATGGGTTAAGAGATGACACACTGTCCTGAGGGGGCAGCCTTGAAATGTGGAATATGTGTACGTCTGAGGCTGAAACAGAAGTAAGATCCCGAGGGCTGACAATGGCTCAGCAAGTAAAAGTGCTTGCCTGCCTCCAAGACAGAGGACTTAAGGACATTCCCTTGAGGACATTCCCTGGTGGCATGATTCCTCCAGATTGTACTCTGACCTCCACACGCATGCCAGGGCACACTTCCCCCTTCCCACAAATAAATGCAATAAAAAAGAAATAAAAGCAAACACTGAAAAACAAAGCCTCTTCAATGCAATCTACTTCCTGGCTCCCATGTATGCACTGTTGGCTGTTCCCTGAATTGGCCCCAGAACTTCCCCAGGAATGTTTAAAATGCCTTTTAAAGCATGCTCCACCAGCCCAAAAGCAAAGTTTCAGTGTTTTCACTTCACTTCACAGCAGCCTTGCACTCAAACTGGTGGGGTGTGCTTTAACCTCTACAAACCAGTGTTAGACCAATCAGCTAGGATGCACGCTGAAGCTCTGGATTCAATGCTTAAGGCAGTGCAGACACATTCCTTTCCAAACAAAGAGAAAGCTATATACAATGAATAAAGTTAGAATCTGCAGAATACAGTTTGAAATCACTGCCTTACAATTATCATGGTTGACTGGACTGCTTCTTGCCTTAGACTTCAAGAAATTTAGGACCAGGATTGGATCTTGCCTTTTCTGTATCTTTTCTCTTAGCACAAAATGCAACACTAAGGTGGTGTCTTAGGGTTTCTATTTATATGATAAAACACCATGACCAAAAGCAACTTGGTGAGGAAAGGGTTTACTTCAGCTTGTAACTCTTAGGGCAGGCTCTATAACTGAAGGAATCAGGACAGGAACCATGGAAACAGGACCTGAGGGAGAGGCCATGGAGGAGTGCTATTTGTTCCCCATGGACTGCTTAGCCTGCTTTCTTATACCACCCAAGACCACCTGCTCAGGGATGGCACTGCTTCAAGTAAGCTGGGTCCACCCAAATCAATCATTAAGAAAATACACTACAGGGGTTGGGGATTTAGCTCAGTGGTAGAGCGCTTGCTTAGCAAGCGGAAGGCCCTGGGTTTGGTCCTCAGCTCCAGAAAAAAAAAAAAAAGAAAGAAAGAAAATACACTACAGAGTTGACTGCAGGCAAATTTTATGGAAAAGTTTTCTCAACTAAAAGTCTCTCTTCTCAAATAATTCTAGCCTGTGTCAAGTTGATATAAAACCAATCAATACAGGTGACATTGATGAATAGTGACTCAGTCAAAGCATAGGAGTCAAGGTTTGTATTCCCTAGGTAAAATGACTAAGAAAGAATTTATGGAAGCAGCAGGAACCCTGGTTTTTCTAGCCACATTTTTTCCTAGGGCTGTAGGGCAGGAGGACAAAATCTCAAAGGTCCCAATACTGAGGCAAGGGCACTTCACTCAAAAAGGATCAGACAGAGAGCTCTCTGGCCAGCAGGAGTTTCCTGAAAGACTATTCTTATCAAGGTCCAGATGCATCTGTCAGACACTGAAGCAGGGCCAGGAGGTAGAATAGGACTCACAGCCATGTGAGCACATGTCTACAACAAGTCTGAGGTGCAATGTTTTACCTTTATACTAACACTGAAGGTCTTTCTGTGTAAACAATGTGATAATGAAAAAACAAAAACAAACAAACCAGAGGGGGAGGGAGGGAGAGAGAGAGAGAGAGATCTGAGCCATAATATACTAAAAAATTTTGGAAACAGATTCCTAAAATATCATCAAAACCAACAAATAGCCTATTATGGCAAGTGTTTGGGACCAGATGTAAGGGAAGCCTTTGCTTTAGGAATGGAGTTCTGCAGTAGCGCAGGAGGTAGACATGGATGGGGCTGAGTGCTCTGCAGAGTGGTTACCAGGAATCGCTCTTCCTTTTCCAGCCAGCGCTGGTCTTCCTCCATTTCCTGCTGCTGTCGGATTAGCCGCTCTTCCATCAGGTGAGGAGGAAGCACCTGTCCCATCCCTCGAAGATCTAAAGCTGCTGAGTCCTGGAAGGGACATTATCAAGAGAAGCTTTAGTTTCCTGGGTCTGTTTCTCATGTTCCTACTTTGTACTGTCAGTCTTCTCATACTCCTGCCGCCTCTCTGAAGGCTGGAATTGACTATGTTTAATATTCATGTGTATGTTCTAAGACACAGTCCAATACACAAAACAATGCAATAGCACTTAGAATAAAAACAGGGAAGCAACTGGTTAGTAAGAAGAACAAGAGCCTTATGTAGTTGCATGTCAAAAGCCCTTGGAAGGCTAAGGCAGGAAGAACAGGCGTTCAAGGTCAGCCTGAACTCCATCAGACTGTTTCACAAAAACCACAAGAGGAACCAGTGAGATGGCTCAGTGAGTAAAGGAGCTTTCCTCCAATCTGGTGACCTGAGTTCAAATCTAGAACCTATATAAAGGTAAGAGAAGAGAATTAGTTCACACTGAGGATGTAGCTAAGTAGTTAAAAGCACTTACTAGTTGAGGGCTGGAGAGAGCGCTCAGTGGTTAAGAGCACTGACTGCTCTTCCAGAGGTCCTGAGTTTAAATCCCAGCAACCACATGGTGGCTCACAACCATCTGTAATAAGATCTGAAGGCAGCTACAGTGTACTTATATAGAATAAATAAACAAATCTTTTAAGCAGCATGAATCCCTATCTAGAATGTCATGGTAGGATAGATCTATAATCCAACACTCAGGAGATACAAGCAGGAGGATCAGTACAAGGTCATCCATGGCTATATAAGGAGTTGAAGGGAGAAGTCAATCTCATCAAAAACAACAACCATGTCTACTTCAAGGAAAAAATACAAATAGACAATTACAAATAATTCTCTTAAATTTTATTTTATATGAAAAGAGTGTTTTACTTGTATGTGTTTGTGTACCCCTTGTTTGTGGTGCCCAATGAAAGTCAGAAAAGGGAGTCAGATGCCCTAGAACTGAAGTTACAGATAATTGTTAGCTACCATGTAGGTGGTGAGAATCAAACCTGGATTCTTTAGGACAGCAATCAGTGCTCTTAACTGAGGAACCATCTCTCCAGCCCCTAGAGAAGTAGAGTACTATAAACAAGGTTCTTAGCTTCACCAGGAAATTTGCATATAAATGCACAGTTGAAAGAATATTAGTATTTCTTCTTAGCCTTATGAGCATGCAAATTACATCCATCTGAGAGTTCCACTTTTCAAACAAACTGAGTGAGACATGATTATGTCTGACATGATAATGTCCATAAGAATTCCTTTTTTTGGGGTTGGGGATTTAGCTCAGTGGTAGAGCGCTTGCTTAGCAAGCACAAGGCCCTGGGTTCGGTCCCCAGCTCCGAAAAAAAGAAAAAAAAAATTCCTTTTTTCATTTGGACAGTGCTGGGGATTTCACATGCTAGGACAGCTCTCTACTACAGAGTTCAATCTCTACTACAAAGTTAACCCAGTCCCTGGATTAAAAAAAACAAAAAACACACACTAGGAAAGATAGTGCACCTTAAGATTTTTGCTTTCTACATTTTGTTGTTATTATTAATATTATATGTGTGGCCATACATGAGGATGATGGTTAGATCAAAGTTTCCAGAAGTTGGTCCTCTCCTTCCATGGTGTATACTGGAGGCTAACTCAGGTTGTCAGGCTTGCTCTGATAAAAGTGCTTCTGAGATAAGGCCTGGTTATATAACCTAGGTTGGCCTGGAAGTTACAATCCTCCTGCCTCATCTGGAATTCTTGGTATGGACTGCTATAACTGGCTAAATAGGTTATCTAGATTTTACAATTAAATAATCACAACCAAGCAAGAATTATAAATAACAGATGACTTAAACCACACTTTGTCCATTAACTTACTATAGCCAAGAACATTTACCTCCACACTGGGCTGCCACATGGACATCTCCTGAGGTCTGTGATTCCACAATTCTGTCTGGTCCAGAAGAGATGCCTGACCTGGGTAAATGCTGCCAGCCATGGCTGGGATTCCATGGGAACCTGGGTAGCCAGAGATCTGCAAGTGATTCAGGAGGCAATGTAAGTTTCTGATAGAACAGAGCTTCTGCTAGATCAAAAAATCAAACAACTTCTATTAAAAACATGCATAGTTAGCAGAACGGGCCCCAGATCCAAGTCTGATTCTCTGAGCATGTCTATTCTCTGATTCGATAAAAGATCTTACAGATGTCATGGACACAACTAAAGACAAAATTATTTGAGTGGATCCAATGTAATTACCAGGTCCTCAAGTGCAGGTTGGAAGCAGAATACTGAGTAATGGTTAGAGAACCAACGCTGCCAACTTTGAACTTGGAATAAACATGGAAGGGAACCAGGAGCTCAGGCATGCAGGTAGCTGGCAAAGCACACAAATGGGCATCATCCTCCACAACCCGCCCCAACCCGCCCCGCCAAGGTTTTGTAGCCCTGGCTGTCCTGGAACTCACTCTGTAGATGAGACTGGAGTAGAGCTCAGAGATTCACCTGCCTCTGCTTCTCAAGTACTGGGACTAAAGGCGTGCATCATTATTTTTCCCCCCCCCTTTTTTTTTCCGGAGCTGAGAACCGAACCCAGGGCCTTGCGCTTACTAGGCAAACACTCTACCACTGAGCTAAATCCCCAACCCCGTGCATCACTATTGCACTGCTGAGTTTTGGCGTTTTTAAGATTAAAAATAAATTACTTTTATTAGTTTAAAGTTATGTGTGTGTCTCTCTCTGGGTGCCCATGCCCATGCCCACACAGGTAAGGGGCATCGGATCCTCCTGAAGTTGGAGCTACAGGCAGTTGTGAGCTGCCTGACACAGATGCTGGAAAATGAACTAGAGACTTCTGCAAGAATCTCGCCAGTCCAGAAATGAGCTCTAAAGAAACTTTCAGGAAAGGCCATTTTTGGCTTCTGAGAGAACTTGGGGATCTATTTTCCTTGTGAAGCAGTGTCTCCCAGAACATAGGCCTAATCCATCAGCCCTAAAACAGTTCCTAGTGATGGGAATCTTCGTGTTATATCCAGAGCCCAAAACTTACCCAGCACCCACTGTCCTAGACTACCACAGACATATGGCCTTTTGTTTTCAAGTCAGTGTGTACCTCCTCCCCTGGTATCCTAGTACCATCAGTTAAGAACCTTTTTTTTCTTTATTGGCCCAAGACTCTCAGTAACCCTATGGAATGTCCTTAGCAAACCTTGTCATGGTGAAAAAAACTGACCCTTCAAGCACACATCCCACTTCAATTACATCAAACTCTGTAAAAGGAAAAATACAAATATACCTCTGCTGGCCAGGTAATAGGGATCAGAAGGGTGACAGTCTGGATGGCTAGGATCACTAGCTGGGAAGTACACAAAGAATGGGAACTATGCATTTCTAGCAGGTATTGATTTATAGTTCAATGTTAGTGAATGTCTTTCCCTTGGACAGCTGCTTCAAACCCAGCACCCTCCTCACTCATCTGTAGGGCATTTATCTGCCTTCACTTATAGATGCAGTGCTTTGCTTTAAAAAAAAAAAAGATTAATTTGTTTGTTTGTTTAATGTCTGTCTTCAGCCAAACCAGAAGGCAGCATCGGATCCTGTTACAGAGGGTTGTGAGCCACCATGTAATTTCTGGGAACTGAACTCAGGACCTTTGGAAGAGCAGTCAGTGCTCTTAACCACTGTGCCACCTCTTTAGTCCCCCTCCTTTTGTTTTTGGTCTTCTGGAAGCCATAGAGTTCAGTCTTAGCTCTGCCTAGATATGTCTGTAGTTCCACCTTGTCCTTTAGAGGCAGGTGGGGAAGAATGGATCGAAGTATAGCCATAGGCACGGGCCTACCTGCTTTAAGACAAAACCGATGAACCTTGTGAGCCTGTGGGAGGTTGGAAGGGCATGGAGGTCAAGAGAACCACCTCCAAGGCAAAGACCAAGGTAGCCAGTTTCTTAGCTTCCACTCACCAAAGTAAGTAGACAAGCCAGAACACAGAAATGAACCCAAGGTTCTTCCTACCACACAAGTGTTGATGAGTCAAGCGGTATTTTCATACTTGTGACAATTTGTATACCTGATAGTGATTGGTCTGGACCATGTGCTGTGGGCTGGGATAAAATCCTTCACTGGACCTCGGGCTAGGATAACCAGGTCTGCTGGGCTGTGAACAAATCAACAGAGCATCATAAGGATGAGTCTTCCGAGTCTGAAAAACCAATGGCTCACAGCAAAGAAAATGCTAATACAACTCAGTTGAAAAGAATGAGCAAAGAAGTGAGATCTTCAGCAAAGAAAGATTCAACTACTGACACTTCCCCACAACTTACTTACCTGACAGTTAACTCAAAATGACACACAGCTTAAACATAAGAGGTCAAAGTATAACAATATTAGAAGAGAATAGGAGTTTATCTTTTAAATAACCTGGAGTGAGGCAATGTCTTCTTAACTACAATACCAAAACCTCAAAGGACAAAAGGGAACTCAAATATAAAATTTATATTATCAGAATAAAAAAAAAATCTTTGTGGGGGATGGGGATTTAGCTCAGTGGTAGAGCGCTTACCTAGGAAGCGCAAGGCCCTGGGTTCGGTCCCCAGCTCCGAAAAAAAGAACCAAAAAAAAAAAAAAAAAAAAATCTTTGTGTTAGAGATAACACCACAGGAGGAAGGCCAAGCTGAAAACTGAGAGGCTCTCAGAGCAACAAGAGTTCCCACAGGTGAGTGCTAAACTAACAAGCCATTTGACTAAGAAGTGGACAAAGCTTGCCACTGCCTCCTGAGAACTGGAATTAAAGGCATGCATCACCAAGTTCAAGGCCAGCCTGCACTACGGATGGAGTTCCAGGACAGCAAGAGCTACCCCAAAAAAACCTTGTTTTGAGGGGGAAAAAAAAGTGGCAACACAGAACAAACCAGGCTGGCCTAGGCTGTAAGACAAGATCTAAGGGTTAAGGACACGAGTAGACCCAAAGAGAATACAGACCGGGCAGAAAAAAGTGCTAGGCACCTTTGGGCAATTCCAAACCACAATGAGTGACTATATTATGAAATTAAAAAAACACAAAAATAAAAGTGAGGTCAGGAGGAATGAGCTCTGTGTACTGCTTCTGGGAATATAAAATGAAACAGCTGCTATGCAGAACAATATGCTGATCCCTGAGAAAACGAAACAGAATTACCACACAATTTAGCAAACCCACCAGAGAAATGAGGATGGAAGCCCACATAACAACACACACATGAATGTTCTTAAGAACACTGCTGGAGAGATGGCTCAGCACTGACTGCCCTTCCACAGGTCCTGAGTTTAAATCCCAGCAACCACATGGTGGCTCACAATCATCTGTAATGGAATCTTTCTGGTGTGTCTGACGACAGCTATGGTGTACTCATATAAATAAAATATAATTAAAAAAAAAACACATTGCTCCTGGCTGTGCATGCACAGTGAGTGGTAATGCATGCCTTTAATTCAGCACTTGGGAGGCAGAGACAGGGGGATCTCTGGTTTGCAGAGCAAGTTCCAGGTCAGCCAGGGCTACACAGAAAAACCCTGTCTTGTACCCCCCTCCTTTAATCCCCCCTCCCGCCACCAAAACTCCAATTCTCATAACAGTTAGAAAGGGTGAGCAATATCTGCCAACTGATGAGTGGATGAACAGAGTCAAATAGCCCAGGAAAGAGATAATTAAAAGGATGACGCAGTCATTAACTGTGTAGGATAGGTTTCGAAAGCCAAGAATGGGCAATACCCACATGGTAGCATCCACTCGCTTAAATCAGAGTGGTAAGTAATACACATGGGAAAACACACTTGTAGCTTATGCAGTTTATCCTGTACACACTAAATGGACCATTCTGCCAAAAATGTTGGAAAGTCATATCACCGCCCTGATCCTCCATTTTAAATAGGCTCAGAAAAGTCAGGTGCTACAAAAAGGCTCATACAACTGACAAGGGCAGAAACCCTAAATCTTTCTGCCATAATTCTACTCTGTTAACAAATACATTTATACCTCAACAAATAAAAAGGAATATCAAAGACATTAGCCTGAACAAGGCAAAACCTCTCCTAAACATCACACAGTGAGTCACATACTTTTACATTAGTTTTAGATTATTTTATGTGTATGGATACTTTGCCTGCATGTGTACCATGTTTGTGTCTGGTGTCCTTGTGGGTAACAAGGGGGGCATCAGATTCTCTGGGATTGGAGTTACTGATGGATATGAGCCTTGTAGGTGCTGAGAATCAAACCCTGGTCCTTTCAAAAAGCAACAAGTGCTCTAAACCTGAGCCATCTATCCAGCATGAGTCACATTCTCAAAGCAAGCAAGATGCTAGGGCAGCTCTGCTTCTGGACTCTGCCTAAACCAGTTCCCTTCTTATGCCCCGGCTTTGTTTCTGACTGTGCACAATGGATCAGCAGGATCTCTTTACTACGTCCTTCAAGGCCAACTTGGGTCATCATACAGCAAAATATATAAACGAGGGCATTTTGGCTGAATCTCCCTTGTAAAGATAAATAAAAAGGTGATGATCAAAGCTGGAGGTATGGAGTCAGCTGGTATGTCTTCTCTCAACAGTACGCAGGAGATTTTCTGATGACTACAATGGCTACCATAGAATGGAGGCCCAAGGAGTGATTCTGGGAAGTGAGACAGGACCAACTCCACTGTGCATACCAACACATGTACAGCTTGCATGGTTTATTAACTTTCTGGAACAGTGACTGTTTTAAAAAAAAAAAAAAACAGAACAGAACAAACTAACAAAATGAACCTCATACAGCCATTTGACTAGAAATCAAAGAATAGTTCTTTATGTGCTAGAGATGGAATCTGGGCCACACTTTTCAGGTAAATGCTCTACCACTGAGCTATAAATCCCCAGTCAGGAAAGCACTGTGCCCCTGAAAGTGTTTCAGCACAATCGTGAATACTGTTTCCTAATGCTACACTCCAATCACTAAATGAATTTTCTTAAAATCAAGGGCCAGTATGGAATCTTAACCTACTCACCAATGTGCTAATTAAAACTAATGACTCTGACCTGCATTTTTGTTGTTAATTTTTTTTGAGATAAGGTTTTGGTATGTAGCTCTATCAATGTCTTCAAACATGGTATCTTCTGCATTAGCCCCGGGATGTGGGATGGTAGGCAAGAGCCACATCTTGCTTCTATCTTGTACCTTAGATGGAGTATTTACCTATGTGTGATTCTGTCACATCCCACCATCATCTGGAGAGCACTAGTTCACTAAGGTATGCAGACCATCTCAGTATGATACATTCTAGAAGACAGGATGTACCTCTGTATGAAACACCATCCTCCAAGCAAACAGCACCCTTTTACGGACAGCTGTGACTGCTTGCAAGATCCCCTTAAGGTCCTGCTTGTTGATGTACCTTCGTATAATGGGTTCATTCCTGCTGTACCTTCCTGCCGGGTATCTATGATTCAGTGCAGCTGGACATGGCCTTGGCTGTGTTAGATGATAAAGTATGGAAAGTTAACTAAAGTTCACATAATACTGTGGAACTTGGCAGTTGGTGCAGCTATTTTGGGGCCACCCATGCTCCTATAGGCAGCCTCTCCCCATAATCAATGGGTAAGACCAATATATAACCTGGTCTAGCAAGCTGGACTTGGTCACTGAAGCCTTTTCTGAAGCGAACATATTTCTGTGTCCCAAGAGGTTAACAACACAACTAACAGTCACATGTTCATCCCGGAGTCTATCATGGTCAAGAATTTTTGTTTGAAAATTCAAGTCTTAGAAATGATTTTCACTGAAGGGAGGGCTTCCTTTTACTTTTTGAGAAAATGTCCATCAAATCCATTAATCTGAACAGCATATTTTTCTCGTGCACCCTGGACAGGCCTTCACTCAATACTGTACCACCTTTATCAGGGCCATTCTTCCATAAACTGTGAGTTTTTCATACGAGCATGGTGGTGGAGATATGGTGTTCACTGGTGAAGTTTAGTGACACTGACTGATCTTTGTTGACAATAGCCAACTCATGCAACTGTCAAAGCAAGAAAAGGAGAAATAAATAGTTCTTGGTGTGACTAGGAGCCCAGCTCTAATCTCACAGACCTATGTAATGGTCACACGAGTGTGTGAAGCTGGGTCCCAACAAAAGTGCAATGAACTGGATTGGGGGCATACGCTGGTCTATGCTTTGAACAAATTAATTGGGGGAGGGGGAATCCTGAAGAATGCCTCAGAATGTGAATTTGAAAACACTAGTGTGAAAACTGATCGTGCAAGAGAAGGATATTTAATTTACGAGCTAGTCTTCCTACTTGAAGCCCAAAAGAAGCCAAACCACCTCTAACATATGAGTTTAATTTAAAAAGTCTGTTAAAAGTGAAATTGTTTAAAAAAAAACAACAGATTATTAGTAAAAGTTAAAGATACACAGGCACTGGCAGTATAAGCTCTGTAGCTACTCTTTTTTTTTTTTTTTTTTTTTTTTTTTCCGGAGCTGGGGACCGAACTCAGGGCCTTGAGCTTGCTAGGCAAGTGCTCTACCACTGAGCTAAATCCCCAACCCTTCTGTAGCTACTCTTAACTTAGAGAAATGCCATCTAGTGTGTTTCCAACAATGTCTCCAAGAGGCAGGCATACTTAATATGAGGTTTAGAGGAAGGGAAGCATGTGCCCTGTCATTAGACTGACACCAGCTATGCTTTAGATGAAATGCCTTGCTGGACCCCAAGTCTGAGAAATAAGTATGAGATTTCTCTTGCTTCCCAATATGGAATTACTCTGTAGTTGTCACAGAACTAAAATAGGAAATCAGGAGGCTGAGGCAGGCGGTAAAAGACAAAAAGTCCCTTAACAAATTTGAAACAAAACAAAACAAAACAAAACAAAACCTCACAGACAAAAGGTAAATAGCTCACAGAGGGCCATAAGTCCTGGAATGAAGGGTTGGTGCCTTTTCTGTAGGTAAGGAAAGATTTTGTTTGTTGTTGTTCTTAAACTGGGAACAACATCTGGTTCTTCAATGCCTGTCTCAAAGTTCTGCTCCCTCAGGTGGTAGGTCTTGTGCTCTGTGAAGGGCTGGGTAGTCGAGGGTCCCTGCTTTGTAGCCTGAGTTGGATTATTTATTCAAGTTGGTGTATGAAGAGTCTATCCTGTCCAAAACCAAAAGGATGTAAAGACTTCTCCATGTGTGCAAAGTGACAAGGGCCATCTGTTGTCCCAAATCCACAACCACTGTCCAGCTGTTGTAAAAAAAGGGAACAGCTTTCCTGAACTAATTAGAGGAGAGAAAGAAACTGGAAGTAACAAGAGAAGGCCAGGTGCCTTCATGCTAGGCGTGACAAAGTCTTGAAAGCAAATGCTGTAACCTCTCCAACACCTAGCCATCAGCCAAAACCCAGAAAGCAGCACACAAAACTCCAGCAAAACCAAAGCAAAAGGAATATAAGTGGAGTGGAAGAAGTGTGCCTATTTCAAATACACCAAACTCTTAGTGCTTGTGGCCTAGTCTGGTGCTTTAGCCCTTACTGTTTGGGAGATCTCTAATTCTCTTGCCAACAAGAGAAAAAGACAAGTCCCACCTAAACCTCCTGGGAGCACCACGAGGAGAAAAGGGCAGTTTCACATCAGGTTCTCATAGCCGCTGGCTTCCTCAGCTTCTACAGGGTGAGCAGCACACTGGGCAATCTATAGAGAGGAGGGTGACTAAGTTACAGTTCCTACTCCGCCAGTGACTTGGGGGCTCATCACACAGACAACAGTGTATATACCCCCACGGACTGTAGAACTTAGTTCAAGAGGACCCACAAAGCTGGGGCAGGGACCTCAGCTACCTTGGGTGGTGCTTCATCAGACCCTCCAGAGTCCCAGGACACTGTTGCCTGTCTTCTGGATTCCATCCTCATCCGTTCTTCTTGCTGCACCTTCTCTTCCTCCAGGATTGTGCTGGAGAAAACAATACACTGTGTTAAGGGGAGCTGACAGCCAATCACCCACCCCACTTAGCTAAGGGGACAGCAGTTACTCCCAGTACAAGACAGGCACAGAGAAAGGAGCCTAAATAACACAGGTTTCCAGCCAATTCAAAAAGGATTCTAGAAAAGCCATGGTGCCGACCGGTAAGTCCACTTAAATATTAGACATAGGTAAGAAAGACGGATGGTAAGAAAAAGACTCTGGTGAAACAAAGGCCAGGCAAGATGAGCTGCATACACACTGGAATTTATTCTGTGCAGAATAGAAGGACCCTGAGAGATTTCCAAGCACTTCTCTATCAAGCAGCTACACGTCTCTCTCCGGCAGACTGCATGGAAGCCGACTCCCACACAGCTCCAACTCACCAGCACATGGTAATCAACTCGTAAAAGCCAAGAGCTCCCCACCAGCTCAGTCAATAGTATACTAACTTTTGCCTCAAAAAAAAACAAAAAAAAAAAAAACAAAAAAAAAAAAACCCAAAACAAAAACCAACAACAACAACAACAACAACAAAAACCAAATAAAATGGCAGCAGTACTTACAGGTGCTTCTAAAGCACTGCCTGTTCTAAACTGGAAATGCCCCACTTACCACCACCAGGCTGCACAGCGGCCTCCGTGGCAATGCGGGCGGCGTCTCAGTCCTGGCTGTGTGCCATCCTGTAAACGCCTCAGAATGCAGCCCAGGGAACGTGGCCAGCCCCCCTATTCCCTACCGCCTCCTTGGGGCTTGGTAAGTAGCAGGTCTCTGAAATCTTCGTCTTAACTGTGGCAGCAGTTGGTTCTTCCCTCCACGCCTGCAACCTGGAGTTCTAATAATGAGGCTCATTCACAGATTCTGGCCCTTGGCAGCCAGATGGAGTAAATAACCACCCAGAATTACTCAGGAAACAGTGACATCAGCTGCACAGACTCCTTCTAATCTGGGAATCTGCCTGACTGTTTAAAAAGACATTCCTGCCGGCTAGGGGCTGGAGCCTGCTCTTCTCAGTCACCTCCTGAATCAGGAACAGACAGACAAAATTGATTCCATAGCTGGCCTTGAGTCAGCAAGCGGTCACTGTAGATACTAAGGAATGTTTTCTCCTTAAAGGAAAATGGAATGTTCTCCTCAAAGAAAAGACCCACTGCCTCTTTAAAAAAATGTTCTAGTCATGAGGTCCATCCTTCCTCCGAGGAAGATTAGTTTCCTTTTGTATCAGTTAGGAAGAGCAGTAGAACAAACTCATATATATCAAATTACCTTGAAATTTAAAATTTTCTCAGCAGCACAGGATGGGGCTTGGTGGAAGAGCACTTGCCTACAAATGCGCAAGGTCCTGATTCAATCCTAAGCACAGAGAGCACTGAATCCCAAGAAGCTTTTAAAGTGGATAAAACTATGGCAGCTTCTCATCAAGAAATGTCTCTTGATGAGAAGAAATGCCAATGGCTACCTACACACAAAATCAAACTACAGCGTGAAGTATAAAAGGGCAGCCTTGTCTTGGCAAATTCACTTATACTCCTATCTCTAAGTCTGCAATCAACGTTCACAGGCCTGCTACACAGCCACACGTGCCTTTGAATGAACTGCCCAATACAGAACACCCATGATCTTAGCAAGAGCCACACAGTTCCCTAGTGGGAACATAAGCAGTTCAACCTAGGTTCCCAGATCACAGATACATTGCAACCCCAAGGGTAAGGGTGTATGAGCATAGGGACCTGGGTAGAAAAGGCCATTTTCTGGACAAGGGGGGCACTAGCCCGGGATCACAGCTGGTTAGTCATCAATAGCTGGTGGGTTACTTTCTTGGAGGAGGCCCAGTTTGAAACTGGGGAGAAGCACATTCTGGTAAGATCTCCAGAGCTCTGTTCTCTATCACCAACATCAGATAGCAGATCCTGACACTTTAAAAATTAAAACAAAAGCAAAAACCTGAAATGCCTGACAAAAATCAAGGTTAAGAAAAAAAAAACAAAACAAAAAAAAAAAAAAACAACCACCAAAAAGTAAAGTCCTTTCTTCTATTTCTTAAACCAAACTAAAATATAGGTAGATGAAAGAAGGCTAAGTAGGACCGTTTTTTCAAGCAATGGAAAGTTCCCATGGCCTATATTTTACATGCTCTATGAAATGGGTTACCTGATCTACTGCCCACCCAACTGCTGAGACCTCTGAGGTTCCCTTATTATAGATGTTCTCAGGCTCCAGCAGGCTAGCCTCTTCTGTCCACAGTTAAACTCCCTTTCTCTGATCACCCTGAAATTACTGCCCGAATCTTCCTTTCAGTGCGTAAGCGTATAGTGTAAGCTTCCTGCATTGTTCAGGAGTGGATCAAGTCCCTCTGACCAATAAAAGAGTATTTGCACACTGATAAGGCTCCAGTGAGTAATCAAGCAGGCCAGACTTTCATCTCAAAAAGTGCAAAGATAACTGAGAAGCTATTCTTTCCATTTCAACATTCATTCTCATACCAGATATAGAATGTCAAGTGCTCTTGAGAATCTATAACTTGTTGCTCAGAGAAACCAGGAATATAAATAAACCCTAAAGGTCTGTTTGACACTGGGTGGCTAGCCCACATATGGGGCCCCCAGAGTCACTTTCTGCAGCTGCTGAGAGTCAAAGCAGCAACAGAGGACGTGTAGGGTGATGGAGGTCAGACTGCTGCATATTTTCCCAAACTCACAATATTTTTAATAGTGATACATTCCACTGAAAAGCTTTTAGCTGCCTAATGTACATGGGCAATGATGGATGGAGGCTTACAAGTTGTTAATTCGAAAATGGATAGAACAAAACAAAACAAAACAAAATGGCTGAAACGTCATTTAGATAATTATGCCTGCTTATTTGTGGACCACAGCTAGGAAAAGAGTTCTGAAAGGGGAGAATTTTATTTAATATTAAATCTATTTCTTATTTTCTTCACTTGAGAAGAAAAAAGTCACCAAAGAGGTCAACTCACTGTCAAAACCATGGAGACTATGATAACTGCTCTGACTTCTTTTTTGGCCTCACAACCACATTGGTAATTCACAGGTAGTTCAACAATGAAGTAGTTGCTGGGCCCTTGTTTCCAGGACAAAATGCCAAGTCATCAGCCAAGGATGTTTCATAAATGCTTAAGGCTACTCAGTCTTGGGGAGTCTGGGGTTCAAAGTCCTTGGCTACTCCAAAGGAAAAGGCAATAGTGAGAGCTAATTCTCCCCAGCTAGCTGTTCCACCATTCTCAAGCGAGAAGAGCACCATGATGGAGAGACAGAAGAGTTTAGAAAAAGGTGAGCATGCAAGCAAATCCGCCTGCCTTAAGCCATCAGGAAAGATGGACCTTCTACACTTCCCTTTCCCCTATATCGAAATGCTGGGGCTAGAACCCCGGCCTCACATATGCCACCTCTGCCCCCATGTCATCTCTGTAGTATCTATTCTATGGGTTACTATGGCTTACTGTGATACAAACTCTTCTCTTTGAAATTATAAAATATTTATTTTTAAAGATTAAAAAAAACTTTGATATAGGGCAATTAAAAAAAAAGGGATTAAACTCTAGTCACCAAAATAAAGGGTTGGCATCCCAACATTTGCTTTGGATACAAACTCAGTCTGCGTCTGTAGTTATTTAAGTCAGTCTGGAAAATACCCAGAGAAAGCAGCAGTAAATCCAAAGAAAAAGGCTAGAGAAAGGACTTGCTCTGGCAAGTTCACGGGAACACCAGTTCTGAAACATGATCTCTTACAGTTACTAAACATTGCCTCACCACAAAGGAATGGACTTGACCTTTCCACAAACTGGGGGTGTCCTTGAAGGAAACAAGTCTATAGCTTGAGCTGGGCTTGTGAGGGCAGACAGATTGCTCCAGTGGTGCTGGAACCTGGCAACTGTCTCTTCCCTGATGATGTAACTTAAACAAAGGGAAACAGGCTCTGCTGGTCGATTGCTATAGTAACCACCTCAAGATTGGTTTTCTAATTAAGATTATTTTATTATTTTATATGTATGGGTATTTTGTCTGCATATATGTCTGCTTACCATGTGTGTGCCTGGTGCCTGTGGAGGCTAGAAGGGTATGTCAGATTAGTTGGAATTAGTTACAGATGGTTGTGTGGCTCCATGTCGGTGCTGAGAATTGAACTTGGGTCTTCTGAAAGGTATCCTTGTGACTCATTTTAAGGAGAACCCCCCCCCCCCACCAAAACAAAACAAAATAAAACAAAACAAAAAAAAAAAACCCGAAGGAAGTGGATGCTAAAAAGAACTCAGATGTTGGAATTAGTAGATAATGATTTCCAAGATGCTCGAGGATATAAGAGAAAAATTGTTTAGAATTTTAAAACAATAGAAAATATAAATAGAAAGTCAAGTGGTAATTCTACCCTGGAAGATGTCTGAAATAAAAATCTCAATAATTGGTAGGATGTAAATGACAAGAGTTAGGGAACTTGAAGAAATTACAAACTGAAAAAGGAACAGAGGAGAGGAAGTGAGAAGAAACTACTCACAGCAGGAGAGTTGCTGGGGCTATAGCTGAGGATGCTACCAAAGGTGTTAGCCATCTGTGGTGAGCCAGGCCTATAATCGCAGCAGTTGGGAGGCTAAAGCAGGCAGGAGGATGTCTTTGAGCTCAGGACCTTATAGTGAGTTTTAGCACAGCTTAGTTAACGAGTGAGGCCTTATTTCAGAAGCAAACCCCACCAATGAGTAAGCAAAGCAAATCAACTGCAATAACAAAGTTTATTGTAGATTGTAACTGGAATCTACAAAGGAAACAAGAGAAATAAAACAGAAAAAACATACTTAGAAGATTTTTAGTATCATATGTAAACACATGATGTGTACGTGTGTGCATGTGTGCCATGAAACTTATCTGAAGGCCAATTCTGTGAAGATAGCCCACTACTTCTACCTTTACATGAGTTCTAAGGATTGAACTCAGATCTCCAGGCTTTCATGGCTAGTTCCTACGCTGGCTGGGAAACTGCCTGACCTAGAAAAAAAAATGTATCTTAAGAAACAACGAGGGGGGGTTGGGGATTTAGCTCAGTGGTAGAGTGCTTGCCTAGAAAGCGCAAGGCCCTGGGTTTGGTCCCCAGCTCCGAAAAAAAGACCCCCCCAAAAAAAAAAAAAAAAAAGAAACAACGAGGGGTGGGGGTGAGGATGGTGGTGATTGGCTCAGTGAATAAAGCACTCATCATAAAGTATGGGACTAGTGACACCTACCCACACACACACACACACACACACACACTCACTCACTCACACTCAGGGTCATGTATACATAATACATGCAGATGAATCCAATACATTCTGGATTGAGGTGATAAACCAGCCTGTGCATTTTCATGAACTCTGATTATCTCCACATAGACAATGAGATGTTAAAGATGTATGTTATATGTTATAATTCTTAGTATTAACACTAGAAGTAAAACATAAATTTGAGAGAGAGAAGAGAGTGAAGGAAATGCTGGCTTCAGAGGGCCACAACTCTGGCCACAGAAAATTTCTCTGTTCTGGTTAGGCTTTAGGCCTTTCTCCTCCTCCTATACCCTTTCAGCGGTTCTTCCCATGTAGACCAGGCAGGCCTCAAACTTGTAACCCTCCTGCCTCCAACCCAATGTTAGAATTGCATGCTTAACTATTCCTTTGATATTCCTACATTCATATACTTGTCCCATCTCTCTATCTAATAAGCTCAAGCATAGGAGAAACCACCTAGAAAAGACCCTGACACTTCACTTTCCAGAGAGGAAAAGAGACCATTTGTGGACATAGGAGCAGTAACTCATGAGACGAAATTCAGCACGTGGTATCAAGACATACTAAAGAGAGTGTGAAGAGAAAGAAAATGGTGAAAGAACTATGGTAGTTGTAGCAGATCAGTTTGACAGCTCCATTGGGGTTCACAGGATGCTTTGGGTGTTAGATGATAAATGTGAGTCACAGCTGAGATACCACTCCGTCAGGCCAGAGGTCTCCTGCTACATATGAAATAGGTAATGGGAGGTAATCAGAGCAAAGGTAAGTAGAGGAAAGATGAGAAACTGTTGAGGAAGGGTATACAGTGGAAGAGGCAAGAAAACAGGGTTTCTGGAGGGTAAAGTAGGTCAAACCTTGATCCTGCCCCTTGGGAGCTATGTAGTCTAAAACAAGCCGCATGACGTCTAAGCCTCAGGCTCTCCAATGAGGAGCAAGAATGTCCACCCTTTGGATGATCTGTGCAATCTAAGTAAGCAGTAGCCATGACATGGTCTGGAGCATCAGTTCTTATAACTCCTTTAGGGATTGCATATCAGGTATCATGCATATCAAATATGTACGTTGTGATTCATACCAGTAGCAAAATTAGAACTCTGAAGTAGCAATTAAATACTTTTATGGGGTCATCACAACATGAGAAGCTGCAGTAAAAGGTTACAGAAGTTTGAGAAATACTGGTTCTATAGCAGTTCTCAGGAGTAGATCCTGTGGAATCTAACTTTCAGGTATCCTCAGACCACACATAAAGGCACATTAGAGGCTATTAACTAGGAAGAGAAATACTGTGAATATTTAGGAGTGGCAGAACCAATGAAGTAAAAGGAATCAGTTAAGAAACATTATTTCTAAAGGAAATAATCGAAATTTTGCATGAAATTCCTACTAAATTAAGATGGGCTACTTATATTTCATTTCTGGGAAAGCTGTTGATGCTACAGGCATCTGAGGAAATAAAAGGACTCAATGGGAAGCAAACACCAGACTTTTCTTTTGGGTAATATCTAGCCTCCAGATGATGGTACCAAGGAAAAACTCACTGGCACGAAGACAGGAAGTGTTGGTAAGACACCACCTTTGAAACTGGGAATTACTTTAAAAAGTGCACAGTATGCTACCATTAAATCTAGACAGGCATTAGATCCAAAACTTGCCAAGTAGGACAAATGAAGGACCACCAAGTGTAATTAGTACACTGGTTTAAGAAATTGTGTAGCTAGTGGTTCCTGTACCAGTAGCAAGAAAGGCTTGCCTTAAATTATATTAAATTCCAGCACACAGTCCTGGGGGACCATACCTCATAACTTTGGATCTGAAAAAGCTCTGATGTCACTATGGCCTTCCAGGCTGACAGCACATGTGACAGCACTTGCACATGTAAGGTTTTGATAAACTGTCTCATTTTATTCTACAAAACCAGTATGGGGCAGTATCTGATCCTGATCCTACAGAAAAGCTAAATACCTTGTCACAGCTTAAGTATTTCTTGAAAAATTCGCACCTTCATTCCTCGACAATTACCAGTCAATTAACTAGATAGAACCACCCAGCAGCTTCACAGGCAACTTAAGTTTGCAGTGAATTCCTTACCTGTCTTGAGGGTAGGACACCAAAACACAAAATGAAAACAACTTAAGAACTTTTTGCCTGCAGCCACCAGGCTAAGTTACAGTCCAGACCAAACAGACTTCTCTCAAATGCCAGCACTGATAAAGCTGAACAGCAGAAGAGCCGCAAAACAGAAAGCTAAACAAAGGCTCCAAAGCTCCACCCTACATCACATATATATCCCCAAATTCCCAGAAGCTTCAGGCTGGAACCAAGGCATAGACCCGAAAGATGCTCCAACATACAACAAGGACACATGGTCCACTATGTTCACTGCAGCCTTATTAATAATAGCCAGAAGCTGGAAAGAATGCAGATGCCCTTCAACAGAGGAATGGACACAGAAAATGTGGTACATCTACACAATGGAGTACTGCTCAGCTATTAAAAACAATGACTTCATGAAATTCACAGGCAAATGGATGGAACTAGAAAATATCATCCTGAGTGAGGTAACCCAGTCACAAAAGAACACACATGGTATGCATTCACTGATAAGTGGATATTAGCCAAAAAGAAGCTTGGAATACCCTAGACACAACTCTCAGACCATATGAAACCTAAGAAGAAATACCATACCAAAATGTGGATGCTACAATCCTATTCAGTAGGGGGAAGACAATTATCTCTGAAAGTAGAGGGAGAGAAGAAGGAGAAGGAAAAAAGGGGAGCCAGTTCAGATACGGAAAAAGATGGGAGAAAAGTATAGAGTGTCAGGAACTTGAAAGGAGGTGTGTAGCAGTGGGGAAGGGGGATCTGGAGGTAGTGACGCAAGAGGATTCCAAGACCCAATATGGAGGACATTAGCTGAAATACCCAACAAAGGGGAGATAGAACCTGTAGAGACCATATCCAGTGGATAGGCATGACCCTCAACCGAAGGATGGGGCCACCCACCCACCTTAAAAATATTGATCCAGAATTCCTCCTGTCAAAAGGCAATACAGGGACAAAGAGTTGAGCAGAGACTGAAGGAAATGCCATTTAGAGACTGCCCCACCTAGGGATCCATCCCATCTGCAGACACCAAACCCAGACACTAATGATGATGCCAAGAAGTGCTTGCTGACAGAAGCCTGGTATAGCTATTCCTTGAGGGACTCTGCCAGAGCCTGACCATACTGATGTGGATGTACACAGCCAAACATTGGGCTGAGCGCAGGGACCCCAATGGAGAAGTTAGGGCAAGGACTGAAGGAGCTGAAGGGGTTGCAACCCCATAGGAAGAACAACAGTATCAACCAACCAGACCCCCCAAAGCTCCCAAGGACTAAACTACTGACCAAAGAGTACACATGGCGGGGACCCATGGCTCCAGCTGGATATGTAGCAGAGGATGGCCTTATCTGGCATCACTGGAAGGGGAGCCCCTTGGTCCTGTGGAGGCTTGATGACTCAGGATAGGGGAATGCTAGGATGCTGAGGCAGGAGTGGGTCAGGCGGGTGTGGGAGCACGCTCATAGAGGCAGGGGTGGAGGGGGAGGAGGTTTTTGGAGGGGAAACTGGGAAGGGGGATAACATTTGAAATGTAAATAAGTAAAATAACCAATAAAAAATGGGGGGGGGGAGACTGCCAAGAAAACAAACAGCTTACAGCAAACACCCTGAAAGTGGGCAATGCTGTCATACCTTCTGATACTCATTGTGCAAGAGAGCAGGAGCCACAACACCTGCTTTCCTTCAATTTAATACCACTCAAGTGTTCTTTGATCCAAAAGAACAGCATCTTAGTACCTGCTAGCCACATAATATCTAGGTAGTAGGACAACTTACACCGATGGCCTCTGATGGCCTCCTGAGTCGCAGCTTATGTCAGGTCAAGTACTTCACTACCGTTTTAATCTTCTGTTTTAGAAACCATCTGAGACAATGCTGACATTAACAATGTCCTGTGGCACAATGCTAGGGTAACACAAAGAGCTCAATAACTGTCACTTTTTGATGTTGTTACTGTGAAGCTCATTACTGAGGTCAGACTCTTGATATCAAACATATGCTCTTTCTGAAGGGCTCAGTGACAGCAGCTCAAAACACATGCCTCACTACTCGGTGGGTACATGCTCTTTACAACACAAGAGATCCTGGTCTTACCACTTACATCCTCTTAGTGTGAACAAAGAATGCTTAGAAACACATGACAGTATCCAAAGGTTAAAATGAACAAAACCTAAAAACGACTACTGGCATTACAACTCAAGTTTTGCTCACTTTGAAAAAGTGTCAGCGTCAACCTGTGTGGACCACAAATACAGCCCCAAGCTTGTGCACATACATAATTGGCAGCAAGCCTCCTGTTCAGATGCTGCTGTGTTAATGAACTACTAGTTTTCTAACCACAAACTGAAAAGTACCTTAATTCCCACCACTAATGGGATTATCAAATTAACAATGGTGATTATCAAAATAACAATTCATTCAAAAACAGGACTCTCTCCATCAGTGACATTGGCATGGGGTAGGAGACACAGCTACCAGGATACCACCTAACTAAGTAAAAGGGGCCACCACCCAATGATAACCCTAACATGAAGGTCAAAGAAGGCAGAAGGAGCCACTGCTAGAACAGCAACTTTGGTAGAGCTCTAGACTGAAAATCTTGTTGACACTGGTTCCCAGTTATGTCCACTTTGTGAAGATGCACCAAACTGATCATCCTGCATTCAACTCAGTGTTGTTGGTATGTTTATTCTATTAATAAAACCCAAAGGGTGCATAGAAGCTATGGTGCAAAGCTAGCCTGGTAGTTCTGCTTGACTATTGCCCTCATTATCTACAAAGGACTCGAGGAACTGAGTATGAGCCAAGCACACTCACAGATGCTCTTTATTATGTGCACAGACGCTTCATTCCAAGACGTCATTGCTAGGAAATGTTCATATTGAGCAGAACCTCCAAAAGCTCTTTATTATGGTTCCTTGGCACAGGAAGGATTTTCCAATACAAATGTTTAATGCATATTATATCTGCCAGTCACAAAAAAGTAACAAAGTGCTGGGGACATATGAGAGCTTTTTACTGACCATATTAATATACTGCCATTTAGGAAGAGTTCATCCCTAATAGAAATGCCAAGAACTAATCTCATTCTGCATCTGCATGAGTTAACCCTTGTGAGCACATAAAAGGACACAAAGAGACCATTTCTTTGAACCTTAGGAACCCATTCAAGAAAGTGTGGCCAAGACTCTTTGCTAAGTAGCAAGCATCTGATGGTGACTTTCTCAGCTCTCAGTCCCAGGGAAGCCACAGTTCAGCTGTGGATGCTACAGTGATGATCTGCTCAAAGGGTTCCTTAAAAGTAGTTGAGGGGACAAAGTTGGGAATCATGTTTGATTTCTTGGTGTGGCAAAGTGCTACTTGCTTCTTTAGTAAAGAATTGGATGTAATATAAACGAAGCAAACCTCAATAACAGAACTCATTTAATTATTGTGCATGTTGTTCATGGAAAACCCAACAAGGAATTGTGTTATAAAGTACACAGTAAAATGTCTTATGTTGGCCATACTACAAATGTTCCAAAGGTGAAGTCCAACTCCACTGCAGTCACTGAGTACAAGATAGCCATGGCTACAGTAGAAGCACATGTGCACTGTGCTCCTGGCGGGAGGTGAGTATGACGATCCCTGTCCTCAAGGAGCCTCAGTCTAGTAGGGAGGAGACATACTAGACTGTGAGCTCCTCGAGGGCAGGAAAGCGCTCCATCATCTGTGCTCCATGCCCAGGACCTGAGTAGTCCAGGTGCAGCTGGCTGGAGCATGGCTAACCCAAGAGAGCTACAGGGACTTGAAGAACAGGCTGCAAAGTCACAGAAGGGCCAGCCAGGACACAGAGCCAAGAAAAATGGGATTCTGCCAGTGGAAGATGCATTTCATGTGTTTAGAGTCTGGCCTTGTTTAAGAGGTCAAGATATTCTTGGGCCCTAAATGTATCCTTTCAGCTTTTGCCTGGACACAGAAAGAAGCCAGTGGAAGGTGCTTGAGCAGCATCAATACTTTCCTAGAAAATCATACTGAACCAGTTACTGCCAGCTAGATGAGAAGGAGCCGAAGGCACTGGAGAAGCTGGCTTAGAGAACAGAGTTTCTTAGACAGCATGATGTACTGCATGAAAGTTACAAAGTTTGAGGCTTCTGAGCAGAGCAAGCTCAAAGCTATAGATGGAGAGGCAGTGCCTACGAGTGGGCCAGGCAGTGAGGAAAGGTACATACAGCACACAAAAGTTAAGGAAAAGGAATGGACAGTCTAAGCACAAGAGGTAGAATATCGTGTCTGTAAGGAAAGAAGGTAGTATTAGGAGGCAGACACATAAAGCTGGAAAAATCAGCAAATAGGGTACAGAGAGGGTGATGGATTTCCCACCAGAAAGGAGATTTTAAGGCTAGGATCTGTCAAGATCAAAGGGGACTTCAGCAAAATGCAACCAGCAAACAAACACATCTTCTGAGCTAAGCAGCTTAACAGCTACAACATAGAATACAAAGCAGTTAAAGACTCAGAGTTTCGGATGGAAGAAAACTCAGGAAAAAAGACTGTGGTTGCTACAGGCATCTAAAAGCCTACCATGAGAAAAGCAGTACAGAGCTGTGTGGCAGGGAAAGGAGCCATACCCAGGGCTGAGAGTGGAGTGTTCTTATGGAATTGGGTCTCACTGCACTAAATGATGACAGCTGCCACTATCTCTTCAGTGGGACTATTGAGCTTTCTGCGTTGAGGACACAAATGTACTTAGCAAACAGCGGTCATTTTATAAACTGCCTACTTCTCCCATGGGGCCTGACCTCCTTGACACACTCCCACAAGAAGCCTCAGTCGAAGACAGCTCCTGAGAGCCTATAGAAGTGGCAGAGGAATAGGCAGTTAGATGAGCATTCTGTCCTGCAGCAGTTGGAGATGCCTTTGAAAACAATACAGTCAATGAACAAAAAAAAACAAGTTCAGGGAAGTCTCCTAAATTTGAGAGAAGATGGTAGCACATACTGAGCCAAAGTACTGTTTCAGGCTGCACATCCTGCAAATTATATTAAAACACAATCTTATCAAAGTACTAGCTCAGTCCAAATCAACTCAACAAACTTTTCCTCAGTCACCTGGTGCCCAGTCCTAACCCAGCACTAACCTGCAGAAATGAGTAGGACATGGTGACATCTAGCAGATTGAGTCATGCCAGGGACACAGACAAGCCAATCTAAATCTTCTCTGACCCAGAATTAGGTAGTCTGCAGATGCTTCTTTGAGGGGATCAGCACAAATCTGGTTTCTGTGTGAGCTTCCAGAGGACTGGTAACTCCTCAAGACCTAGTTAGTGCCTACCAGTGCCTGGCACAAAATTTCCAAATAAACAACAGATGTCTTAAATACAACAGCAGTAGTTTTCAAAAGGCACCAAAGTAAAGCCCTCTCTTTGATGGGATTAATGGGGGAAGGTTTATTGGAGGAGGGAACATCTTGGCTAGATTCTGAATATTGACTAGGAGTTCATCAAGTAGAAAAGAGATATGGAGAATACAGCATGTGAAAAAGTCAAGAGCCATGGCAGGAGGGTTATAAAACAGTCAGGTGTGGCTGGTGCACAAAATGCCATGGAGGAGTTTTGTGAGATGAGACTGGCGATGTAAGCTGGGTGATTATAATGATAGGTCTGATCAAGCCTACTAAGTCAGAAGGTAGGTAAATGAATTAAGATCATAATCAGAGCTTCAATGAGAGCTGAAGATCTAATTCACTGATAACCCTAAAGTAACGAAATATACAAATCAAATTCCAAATTATCTGTGTCCAAAAGAAGCAGTTCCAACTTAGATATGCTGACATAACCATCTCAGAACTATGACTGCAGAGGAGGAGAAGCAGCAAACCTGACCCCGCCCCAGGCCCTTGCCACCCCACTCCTACCTGAGCTGAGCTTTTAGTTCAGTAAACCTGGGCCGTCTGCTGGGGTCATAGGCCCAACATTTCGTCATAAGGCTGTAGAGGGTGGGAGGACAATTTGGAGGCATTGGTAATCTTTCCCCATTTTCAATTCGACCGATCACATCATTGTTCTTCACTCCTTGAAAAGGCTTCACGCCATGCATCAGTATCTCCCACATACACACACCTGCGGAGTGGGAACGAAAACAGTGCAGTGAGCTCAGCACCCAGAGAGAAAGGCCCAGACTAAGGGACCAGATAGGCAGCTAGCAGAGCTGGGCAGCTAGCCTAAAATATAGTGGCAAAACACAGGTGAATAGCAACAGCTAGTTCATGTGGCACCAAGAACACATCAGAGTCAGGACTTCCTTGGTGGCTTATTTCTGAAAACTCTCGATTAGCAAGTAGTCTACCAGCTACTGTATTATGTCCCCAGCTTTAACCAGTACAAAAACAAACCACAGAAAACAAAAACCAAATCCCAAATGACTTTTTTTAACCTACCCCACCACAAACGTAGGGCCACATTGATTTTAAATATAGTCACTAAGGCTTAACAGAACAAAACAAACAAAACAAAACAAAACAAAACAAAACAAAACAAAACATCCTATCATTTAAGTCTCAAGCTCAAGAAAGCGTGGATTCTTTTTCACTAAGGTTCATAAGGGCAATATCATCTCATTCACACAGCAGCCATCTCATCCAAAGACTATGACTGAACTTTAGAAGATGCACCCACGCTAACTCCACGAATCAAGATCTGTCCACTGTCTTCTTATTCACCAAAGAATTCATCTCTCAAGCACATGAGCAAACCTAACAGCACTGACACTGACAGTGTGGCATGGGAGGGAGGCAGTGCAGTGGCATGCAGTGCAGGTCTTTCCCAGCAGAGCCTCTCTATTCAGACCTTCCTTACCTCTGGGCCTTTCTGGACAGGCCAGCTCTAAGGAGCCTTTCCTGTGCTTACTAGGGAAATTACAATTTTTAAAATATCTACTTCTATCCTTAAGCACACATTTAAAAACAAGGTCCTGCAAAGAAGGTACAGACTGGGCAGAATAGAGTTGGCCTCTAAGGAGGCAAGGCGTATTATGTGTTCATTGGAACCAGATTCTCAAATTGGCCCCAAATTTAGTTCACAGAACTAAATTTGTAAAGAGTACCTGACAAAAATAACTCAGTGCTGCTGAAGACAGAGCCGTTCCTCACTGGGAACCAGGACAGTATTATCAGCCATGGTATCACTGTATCATGTCTCCAGGCACCCTTTTTGAAGAGACCCTTTTTACATGTCTCATCCTTAATTTCCAAAATGGTCTTACATTTCTTTAATTGCTGTATTTTTAAAGTCAAATCTATGATGACACTGATTATAAATAGTAAACATTTATTTTATATGGCAAGATGACAGAGCAATGCCAGTGTAGCTATGAGATAATCTTTCCTTACCAAAAAAAGAAAAAAAAAATCTCCTTTAAAACAATCATACATCAAAGTAACAATACAACTTGACAAAGTCCACATGAAGACAGCAAGTACAACTGCCCTAAAAGATGCCCGGATGAATACCAACTATAAAATCTTAAGATATTCCAAAAGGGTTAAAATGTGCAGAGGTGGGCATTTAGCCTATGAAGTCCAGAGTCCCCTGAGAAGATGGGTATCTTGCTTGGTGGGTTACATGGCCAACTCCAATATGCACTTGTACTGACTGAACCCAGAGCTTTGCTAACTCTGCAAAACTAAATGGATTAAAATCAACACCATTTGGACAGAAGAAAAAGAATGCTTACTTGATATCCATGGTTAATTTTACTTATAGAAGTTAAATAAACAAATATATTTCTGTTCTGGAGCAGTTTCAAACTTTATGGAGATAATTTCACTCAAGACTACCAACAAGAGCCACAGGTGAGTATCAGGGACAGAAGAAAAAGCAGAGTGTAGAAAGATACCTGCTATGTGAAGTTTCCCAAAAGAGGGGATATTTTAGGTTAGATGGGGTTCAGCTGGAGAAGGAGGAGTAAGAATCAGGCATTTCAGGCAGAAAGACCAACATCAGGAAAGATGGTTTTGGAGACAGTCAGAAGAATCAGCCACTTTACAAGCACAGAAAAGTGTTTAAGCAGAGCCACACTTTCAATACAATATAGTCAACAGAGCAAGGGGGAGAGAATGAGTGCAAAGACCAAGGCAAAGGAGATGAAGAGCCAGCTCCCAAGCCTGGAGACAGGCAGCTTCAGAACAAGAGACAGAAGACAAATGCAAATGCTCTGGGCTAGCAGCAACTCACTGAGCCAGCAGAACCTGAATGCCGGCACCAGTGGGAAAGACTGAAAGAGAACAGAAGGAGGAAAACCAGCAGCTGTTCCTTTGGGCAAGGCAGACAGAAAAGAGCAGGAAGAGTGACTACAGGTCATACTGAGCAGAGAGGACATTGTCAGACCACAGCGTCTGACAAGAGATGTTCATTCTGAAGATGCTAACTTTTCGGTAATGCTAGCTTTATTTTGTAGAATATAGTGAAGTTTATTTAAAAAAAAAAATACTCACCAAACATCCACACGTCACTAGCTGAGGTAAAACGTCGAAAATTGATTGACTCTGGAGCCATCCATTTAATAGGTAATTTTCCTTTGGAAGCTAGAAGATTAATTTTAGAAAATGAATTTTCTTTGTTAGCTAATTGAGTAGTAACAAAGCTAGTCAAGATTTTCTGTATCAAAATAAAAAGCATCAGCTCTGACCCATAGGCATCCATTTCTTTGAAAGAATGACTCATTTACTTGGTGCTTTGAAGGGTGAAAAGTGGCTAATTTGGGGTAGAGACAGGAAACTTGGATGCCCTCTCCTTTTCATTTGAGGAAAAATCTGTGCATGTTAGGAAGAACACACAGTCCATGACATGAGGCTTCACAGTATCCTGGAGCACATTTACCTGCAACTGGGACCCTTGCTCTTCAAATGCCCCATGTAAAGAATATACATTCCACTCCTGCTAGACCAGTTATGCTCCACCAAGCTGACCCAGACACAAACACTGCACTTTCAGGAAATACATATAAACATGTCTTGTAGAGATTATAACCTTAAATCCTAAAATGAATCATGCTTGGGGGTTCTATTCTTTATAAACAAGACTCAAAACCACTAGGTCACTTGCCTGGAGTTGCTCTGCTAACAGAAGCCAGAGTTATGTTGTTCTGTCTCCCAACCAAGTCCTCTGGCTCAGACAAACCTCAGATAGAAATGCAAAGCTTAGGAAAGCTCAAAGACTTTACTGCCTTACACGTACCCTGAATGGCTACAAAAATCACCTCAAGGATTAACGTGGAGTTATAAACTTTGACAAAGATGTGATGAACAAAGCTGGAATTGATGTCAAATTAAGATTAAGATTACATCTTCACTGATATGTGCAGAGCAGGAAGAAGCGATTGATTAAAAACAAATGTATCAAAGCAACCCTGAAAACACTCCTTCCCACCAGGGCACAGGCTCGGTAATGCTCCAGAGGCTGAGTGGAACACACAGGGTACTTTTCCTCAAGGGACTCGGAATCTTGAATGTGGGCAAAGAAGCATAGTCAGATGTAGTACCAGGAGTAACAAACGAAGACTAGGCCAACTGTCCCATGCAAAGAGGAGAAACACAGTGGGGAGCGTGGGGAGGGAAGGGCACAGAGCAGGCAGGAACAAGCACAAGCTCTAAAGGCCTTCCTCTATAAGCAGCAAGCCTCTCTGTAGACCTTCAATTCTGATCATTCTGATATAGAGTTTATATAGATCTGTCAGCTGACTGTCTTAAATGTTCAAATGATGTGAAATCTTGGTCTCATAGTAGGACCTTGGAACTTAGCTCTAAAGTAAAATTTTAGAACCAGTGAAGATTTGAACTAGATATGAAATGTATTTCAAGATAGTGAAAAATGTAGATTAAAACCACCAAACTATTTATGTTAAGGGATCATGGTTGAAACAGAATAGTTAGTCCATGAATTGTCAGGTCTACTGGGTAAAGAACTCTGGTCTGAACAGAAAAGAGTTGGGGTTACTGAAAGTTGGCGATCAGACCAGGGCCTCCCATACAGTAAGCAGGCAGGTCACCACTAAGCTGCATTAGCACTTGAGGTCTGGGTGTGAAACTAGGTCTTACTTCTTTGGCATCACTGCTCATGAAACAACTGCTGTGTCATACCGGGGGCTGTGTGATCAGTTCTATACCTTTTCACTTTCATAAGCAACAAAAAATGTGTTTCTCTGCATCTGTGTTTCTACTATACTGGCACTACTTTTCTTTCAGCAATTCTGATGACTGTGCAGCGTTATCTTACAGGGGTTTGCACTTGTATTTTCCTAGTGGTTAAGACCACAAACAATCTTTGTGCACTCAGGATTTAAATGTACCCTTTGTTTACATTTAAGAGCTCTTTCCATATTCTGGAGACTACCATTTGTTCTTAGCAAATATTTTCTCCTGCTTTGTACCTTGCCATTCATCCTTTATAAAAACAAACACAATAAATTTTACCATGATTGGAACTATCAATTTTATATTTTAATAAACTTAGCTTTTGGTGGCATGTTTAAGGGTCCTTGTTAAACTCAGATCTCAAAGAGTTATGTTGCTTCTTCTAAATTTTACATCTGTATGTCTTTTAACTAAGTCTGAATTGTTCTGAGTTACTTTGAGCTGAAGTCTAAGTTGGGATTATCCAAAAATTTCAAGCACCTTTGGCTCACAAGGCCATACTTATTCTATCCAACTGGTCTTGGATCTCAATAAACATATCATGACACACTTTTTAAAAAAATACATTAAAGTCTTCATGTGTTGGTGTATACTTGTAATTCTAGGATTTGGGAGACCAAAGCAGAAGGGTTACAAGTTTTGAGACTAGTCCAGGGTACAACAGTGAGACTCTTAAAAAAAAAAAAACCCAACTCTTCCCAAACAACCCAAATATCAATGATTCAGAGCCTAGTTCCCAGTTGTTGCCCTGGTTTCTCACCTTTATAGTAAGTACTGTCTTCCATATATCGAGATAATCCAAAGTCTCCTAATTTTACACAATCATTTGAAGACACCAGAACATTCCGTGCAGCAATGTCCCTGGTAAAGAAAAATTGGGGACAGTAAGCACAGTTAAAACAGTCCCATCAACTCATAGTTATTACATACACGTAAACAGGAAGGTATTTTGAAAACAGTTTATATACAATTTGTAGAGATTCATAAGTTGTTTCACTTCTTATGTATTCCTTCTAGAGGACATTTAAAGAATGAGTTGATTATCCTTATGAACAATGGTGAAATGTTCATTGAAATACTGATCACCTCGATAAACTAACACAGTGACAAGCAGTGATACTTGATCAGTATAACTCTCCATGAACAGAGTTCTCTGTAAGCACTTGTTCAGAAAAATTTTTCTGATGTAGTCTGATATAATACTGGACATCAAAATAGTAACTCAGTCATGATTCTTAGAAATTACGGGACTTTCACTTGTGTTCCAACCCAAAGCTGCAAATTCTAAGTGATAGTCTGAAGAATGACACTATGTAACTTTACAACACTTAGATATTCTGTAAAGTTCCAGGTATTATCTGCTTTGGGGCCATTTCAATGCATACACTCTTCCACAAGTGCAGGCTCTGGATTAATGTTTGGGGAAGGAAGATACATCTTGAAAGCAGGGGCAGAGAGGGCACTTCCAGGGACAGGTTGAGACAGCCTCACTGAAGTCCAAGCTGATCTAGAATCTATGCGACTCATCTAGCATCAACCTTTGAGATACTGGGATTAACAGTATGAGCCTCCATGGCTAGTTTATGACAATAATCTTTTTTCTGTTAACATGCCATGACCTTTTCCTCTCAAAGGACATAATATACCTGACACCCCTGCCCCACCTTTGGAGACAGAGTCTCACTGTAGATCAGGCTGGCCTGGAATTCACAGAGATCTGCCAGTTTCTGCCTACCAAATTCTGGGATTAACAGCATGCTGGACCCTGACTGGCTCAATGCCTGACTTTTTAATGAATAAACAGTGGACTCAAATGATACACAAGTGTCTGTGTACAGTGTACAGAGAGTAACTTCTTTCCTTGTTTTTCACTGTTAAGGGTTTACTGCTAAAATGCCCCCAACTGGCAGATGTGTTTGAACACCTGGTTCCCAGATAATGCTGGCTTGTTTTGCGAGCTTATAGAACTTTTGAAAATGGGAACTAGGTGGAAAAGGTGATCACTAGGACAGGCCATGGTTGATTGGTTCCAGGCTACTTCCTGATACTACAGACAGAGCTACTTCTACTACTGTTCATTCTCCACAATCGTAGCCAGACCCCTTGAAACCACAACCAAAACAAATCCTTTCTCCCTGTAGTTGCTTCTGTTAGTGACAAGAAAAGCAAATATACTTGCATACTGCTTACCCCTATCACAAGGCAATGAAGCAGCTTCATGAATGCCTTACCTGTGAACAAATCTTTTGCTCTCCAGATACGCGAGTGCTGTACTAAGCTGGTAGGCATATAAGATCAAAGATGCTAGATCCAAGCTGTATTTCCTTACTTGCAAAAATGACCTCAGCTTTTGAAACAATGGCCAAGACAAAAAAAAAAAGAGAATTAGAGACAGAGTATAAATATTAACAGCACAAAAGACACACTCAACACTGCTGTGAAGGTTCCCAAAATGCATTTTTGTTTGTTTTATGTATTTTTTTATGAGACAAAATCTTGCTATGTAATTCTGGCTGGCCTCCAACACATAGTGATCTGCCTGCATTTGCCTCCTAAGCACTAGGACTAAAGGCATGTATCGGCATGCCCAGTCTTCAAAAGGATTTTAAATTGTACTATACTTTAGTTCTTCTTTGATGAAAGTGTAAAAGATCAAACAATTATTATTTATTTAAAAATTCTTTTAAAATTTAGAATCTTTGGGCTGAAGAGATGGCTCAGTAAGCACTGACTGCTCTTCCAGAGGTCCTGAGTTCAATTTGTAGCAACAACATGGTGGCTTACAACCATCTGTAATGGAATCTGATGCCCTCTTCTGGTGTGTCTGAAGATAGCTACATAAAATAAATAAATAAATCTTTAAAAATTTAGAATCTTTATGACTACAGACAAATTTCTAAAACATGTAAAAAGTAGGCCTGAAGAAAAAAGAATGCTGTGAAGCACTGCTAGATAGTAATGCCCAGAAAACCAAAGGACAGTCGCTGCTTCAAGTGTAGCACACAGTACACTTCATCTGCCCCTACTGTGCTTTGCTGTGTATGCTTCAGGGAGTGTCTGAGACTAAGAAAGGAGAAGGATGCAGAAACCTAAAATGGTCACACACTGGGTGCTTCTCCCACTGAGCTGAACAGTCTTATCACTGAACCATTCATCCAGCTAGATGCTCATATGGGGTTTTATCATCAGCACCCCAATTTCTAAAAAAACAAAAGTAAATAAAAGGGAAGCATTTAGCAACAGTATTTTGCTCAAAAGCAAAAGCATACTAAAACAAACAAACCTGTAAATCCAAACCACATGTCACCCTCCAACTGATGTGGAACAGAGGACCAATGGAAGGATTTGAGGGGAGGGGAGGAGTAAAGTGAATGCTGGCCACCTCCCTGCCCAGTTGAGAGTTTGACTCAACAGCCTGGGTGGATCTCAGGATCTGTTTCTCTAGCAAGTTTCCATTCCACTTTGTTCTAGGTAGAGGTGATGACGGATTAGTTTCCATGTTTTGGAAAACATGGACCTTGTCAAACAGGACCAATGACACTCTGTTACTCATAGTTTTCAAGGAAACTGAGTAATGGGTTAGTTTGAAAGACTACAAGTAAATTCTCAGAAGGATTAAGAAGCTGTTTGGATTTACCACTGTTTCCCTCATCCTCAGATCACTGGCCTAGTTCGTTAGACAAAGGCTCACGAGGAAAACTACCTGGGCATGTGTTGTCACCTCTTTCAATCATACACCTAGGTGGACAAGAAACTGCTGACAGGGCCAAGGAGGGGGACTATCTTGGAAGATTTTATTTCATTTTATTATGAAGGGAGTGCTATCCTATATTGTCCAGATTCACCTCAAATTCCTGGGGTCAAGTGATCAACCTCTTCAGTCTCACAAAAAGTAAGGAATACAACTGTGTTCTATCATGCCCAACTCAAATGATGAAGACATTTATACCACAGCTTCTAAATGAAAAGCACATATAATACTTGGAGATGTGACAAGTGTACTTGTGTTATGCAAGTGAGGGTTATCACAGAGCAGCTGTGAGGCTGTTGCTACCAATGGTTGGTCAGCCTAGGGTCTTTGTACCTCTCCAAGTGTGCACAACTCCATGATTATCCAAACTGGGTTCTCTGTAATGACTCCAATCAGCTTCACGATGTGAGGATGGTCAAACTGGCGCATTGTTACTGGGGAAAAAGTAGTCTTGCATTAATCTCTTAAGTCTTTCAGTTTCTTTAAACTATCTCAATTCACACACAAGGCCAAGGGGGGTGGGGGGGGGCACACCCTTTGTGCTCAATGCTACAGGTCAATCCTGACTGGATGTGAGTGAAAGCAGGCACAAACAAGGCACATGGTACCATGAGGACACTAGATAAAACCCATTCTAGAGAGAAAATAAGGTGGAAAAGGGGGCCCTAGACCTATACCCACTAGAACCACAGGGAATTCCATCTTGAAGATAAACAGTACCAACACCTATCACTGTGGTCTTGTTCTTCTGAGTATAAATGACTGCTCCCAGGCCCCTAATGAAGACCAGTTCTCACATAGATGTGAGGAAGTGTATGAAAGAGAAACCCTAGATGCTATCTGGCTGCCATGTTCTACTGTGACTAAACACTATCTTTCAGAAGGAACCATGTCAAGTGATATTTACAGAAGTCATGGGGCTTGACCACCTGAGTGAGCCCAGGAGGACCCAGAATGTAATGCATACACATGTATGGCACATAGCCATTCATAATTTCTACAACTTTGGTCATTAGACCAAAAGCTAAGTTTAAGAGAGTTATAGAACCTCAAAAGAAACTCTAAATTTTAAAAGTAACTACTTGGAAACATAGGACTTCAGACTCCAAAACTGCAAAAACAAAAAGGGTGTCAAACAAGGAAATATCAGCAGAAGTATCTGTGTGAGAGTGAGCAGGCATATGTCAGTGCAGGTGTCCAGAACGGACAGAAGAGGAAGTCAGATTCTCTGGAGCTAGACTTATAGGCAGTTGTGAACCACCTGATTTGGGTGCAGGACACTGAAGCCAGGGCCTTTGCAAGCAGTAGTACATGTGCTTAACTGCTGAGCCATCTATCTAGCCCTTGCTTATTTGTATCTAACATTTGAAATATATAGAGAATAAACACCCATAGCATATCACTAAGCTCCATATTGTTAAATTCAGGTCACTGCTTAATCACTGTTATTTTGTGAAAGATTTCTAGTTACCCAGAGCATCTGCTATCAACTCTGTTTTTCCATGACATCACAGTTCATTACCGGGACTTTTTATTTCCTTTGAAATAATTAATGTAGATAATACAGAGCACAGAATAAGGAACTGAGGAGGGTCTTACAGTCACTGGGTAACTGTCATACTACACTAGAAACCTCAGGTGAAGTTTAGCATGTCACTTATCCATCCAGATAGTGGATGAAGGGCTGCAACTTGCTTATAAAGTAAGCTCACCTTGCCTGCCTGTGCATTCCTCTATGTTTTCCTCTATATCTGTGTTTCTGTAGCACAGTGATGGGCCTGGAGAGCTGGGGTGGAAGCCACATGGTCATCGAAGCTGAAATCTTTCCTATCTGGCCCATAACTTACATGTTCCTGGCCTGGCCGTCTCTCCTATCCTACTTACAGCCTGTGACTCCTTGGGGAGGGGGTGGGATTTGTTTGTCAGCTGTACTACATCTGTCACACTCCTGAAGAAGCAGCGATTAAACCTTCCAAAGAAGAAAACAGTCTTTATCTAAACTGGCTATTTCTACAGAAATATATAACTGAATTTTGCAGTAATGTCTGACAAAATTAGCACAGTAACTGCTTAGATACATGCACATGTGAAAAAGAGTTGATATACAAAAAACCCTTCAAGGTAGGCAGGAAGCTAGGTCTGAAGACTAGCTGTCTGTTGTTCTTCAGCCCAAGTACTCAAGAAATCAACTATCTAGATAAAAGTCATTGGCCAGGCCTCTTTTTATTCTCAAATCAAGAATTAAGGAATATGACTAAAGATACAGGTAGTATGACATTACAGTGTGAATTATTCTGTGGTGACAGACTAGATGGCTAGGTGGCAATGAAATATAAAGTGGAAGAGATCCATCCAATGTTTGTGTCCTGAACATCACTGGGGTTCTGTACTATGGCAAACATTCCTATTGTCTTCGCAGGTCAAGCCTACCCTGGTCCCTGTGCAGAGCGATAAGTACACAGCCCTTGTCCCTGTAGAACTACAGAAGTCCAGCGGGAGAGACAGATAATAAGCACATGTGGTTATTCTATGTTTTTAAACACAGACTCTGGAGAGGAGCAGAATGTGGCTCTGAGAAGGACAGTGGCTGGCAGTAGGCAGGAACTTGAAGGATAAGAATAGAGAAATCCTATGAGAGGAGGGGGAATATCAGGGTGCTTGATGTATATATGCTAGATAAGATTCTATTCTTTACCATTAACCTTTGAGGAGACAAGGCTCACAATGCACAGTTCATCTGAGACAGCCTCACCACCGGATGTACACACCTAGGCCAGAAGGCTGTGAGTGGGGTGGTGGAAATCACTTCAAGCTCAAGTCACCCAGGAAGCTGTCCCAGGAAGCCTTTTCTGGGGTTTCTGTCTGATTCCATAGGGCAGGCAGGAAGCTAGTCATGATCTTGACTCATCTGTAGCTTATGGGTTCCAGCAGGTTAAAACTGTTGTCATAGTTGCCCTCTTTACTCATGTGACTTGGCAGGATCTGGGCTAGAGCCATTATGTGAATGCACCAACTCCAGCCAAAGATGCTGAAGGGTCCAGGAAGCAAATTAACAAAGGGAATGTGCCATCTTCTTCTACATGTAAACATGTCTGCCTATGAAAATCTGTTAAATTTAGACATTAGCTTGCAAGGTAAATAATACTTATAAAAGCATCTTTCCTGCAAAGACAGCTATATTTAGGTAAAAAGTTACACTGAGTTCCACAAAAGTTCCAACAAACTTACAGGCTTCTTGAAGGAACTTCTCTCTCACGCTGTCCGAAGTACAGTTTTTACATGTTTTGATTGCAACAGCCAAAGCTGGATTCTCCTGTGTTAGGGAAATTACAAAATCACTCATACATGCAAAAGTTTTCCGTATTAGTTAACACACACACACACACACACACACACACACACACACACACAGAGTTTTATAACTGTGGACTTGTGGAATTAAGAATATTCCGTATGAAATCCCAGAGTAAAATGGACACACATGTGAAATGCCACAGGCCAGTCACTTATGCACGTACCAGATGCTGAGTGTGTGCAATATGGTAGGTGCTGTTCTAGGGTCATGGGGCACACTAATGAACAACCTGCTTTTAAAGGTTGACTGGCATTCCAGTGCAAAACACCAATGATAAAGTCAGTTATTTTACAATATACTAGAACAGCATTTTAGAAGACAGGAGAGTAGATCAGGCAGGACATGGAAGACAAAGGGGTGCTGCATGAGGAACACTTCACTGAACAGATGAGAGGAAGACAAGCTCTTAAGAAGAGGGAGCTAGGGGTTGGGGATTTAGCTCAGTGGTAGAGCGCTTGCCTAGGAAGCGCAAGGCCCTGGGTTTGGTCCCCAGCTCCGAAAAAAAGAACCAAAAAAAAAAAAAAAAAAAAAAAAAAAAAGAAGAGGGAGCTAGTCATAGTGAAGTGGGGAAGTTACATGCTATTGAAGAAATGGTGAACATGGTAGCTCAAAGGATTTGGGAATGGGGGTGATGTAGCAAGACTGTAACAGCAGAGTGTGTAAAGGGGAACCTAGGAGCCAGAAAGGGGGAGGGTGCATTTCTAGGCCAAAATAAAGACTTGGTCTTCATTTCAGGAGGATGAGAGCTTGGGTGTAGTCAGAGCAGTTGAACCCATTCTCCAAGGTAGTCTCAACTTAGCAGCAATCCTCCTGCAGCAGCCTTTCCAATACTGAGATTGTAAGCATGAGCCACCATGCCTAACCGAGCCTGTAGCTCTGACCATTTGGGTTTGGAAGGGGCACTCTAGCTCCATCTGCTGCTGAGAGATGATGTAGAAAGCAAAGTCAAGCATGGAGAGTGGTATAGGTGCCTACTGCTGGAACCTTGGCAACAAATTATGGTTGCCTAGGCAGTGAGCAGTAGAGGTGGGAGGAGGGCTGGACATGTGGATTTTTTTCTCTAGGTTTGGCGAAGGTGTTTCTTGGTGTCCTAGGAGAGAGTGAATCCAGATTTTGACCAGAGGAACTAATAATGTGGAAGGAGAAACGAGAAGCTGAAGGTCTCTAAATGAAGAGCAAGGACACTGTTGAGACAGCTGGGGCACCAGAGGTTAGGACAGTCTGATCCTTGGGACAGCGCATCATGGGAAAGACAGGAGGGTCAGGACTATGCTTTGCAGCTCCACAGCAATGAAAAGTCAGAGAAAGAAGGGGAAATGGTGAAGGACACTAGGAAGGTCTGAGCCACGAACAGGAGAGAACTCAAGAGAACTCATGTGTACTTCTAAAAGCCAGAGCCAGTTTTCGACAAGTTCAAAGGATGAAGCTTAAAAGATAAAAGGAGGGCTGGAGAGATGGCTCAGTGGTTAAGAGCACTGCCTGCTCTTCCAAAGGTCCTGAGTTTAAATCCCAGCACCCACATGTGGCTCACAAGCATCTGTAATGGGGTCTGATGCCCTCTTCTGATGTGTCTGAAAACAGCTATAGTGTACTCACATAAAATAAAGAAATCGACCTTTTTTTTTTTTATTTTTTTTTTTTTGCACCCCCACCAAAGATAAAAGGAACATTCTGTGGCTTTGAAAGAATCAAGGGCACAGTATGGATGAACAAGGGCAGACATTATATTTGTCAAAACCATTATTCACCTTCCTTTATCTTATGCCTCATATATTCTGTCACTAAGCAAAGAAGAAAAGAGGAGGAAAGTGAAGTGTAGCAGTCAGGGCTTTACAGAGGCTTGGTAAATGTCAAGTCACCCCACTCCCACTGTTTCTATGCCTAACTCCTGACCTTGCCCTATGAAGTAGGGATTAGTAACCCGGGCAGAGGCACACCTAAGGGCAAAGGGTATAATGCTATTATGAATCCCTCTTGGACTTCTTCCATAACTCTTTTCTTCCTAAAAACAGCTAGGTATGAAGAGAACTGTTCTCTCTGGTCTCCTATGGAGCTGTGTGATCTGTGTTTGGTTTTCTCCGCCAGTTCTGAGCATTTCTGTGTTCTGTAGGTTTCCCATTGGACTATGCTATGTTCCTCTCGAGAATGTGCTACTGGACCTAGGTCCTGCATACTAAGCATGTGTCAAAGAAGGAGCAATAGATGTTAGAAGGCATAGTAGGTGACACACCATGCTGGTCAAGAAGCAGTTACTTAAAAAGTGAATCACGGCAATTCAGAGTCACCACAATCACCAGTCACAAGCAGCGAGGAGTAGACTTAAAGACAGCTGAGGAAAAAAAGATCACTTCAAGCCTTCTCAGTGTTGGACCATCAGGATTCAGCCCCAGGTTCATTACTCTCAAACACTTTATGTCACTGACATGCTGAACTGGCACCTCTTGTCCTTACTACCCTGTTAGCCCACATTCAGAGTGGAGCTACTCACTTCTGGAGTCCACTTGCAGACACAAAGTTATTTTTATGGTAGCATGATCCAAATGGAACTTTACACAGTACACCTGAGAATGATTTTATATACAATTTCACGAGGCAATGAGATATGTGAACCAATATTTTTCTGGATATCTTTGTGAGGTTGTTTCTGAAGGACAAGGTTTCACTTTGCTATGTGACTAGGCTGTCTTGATCTTACAATTCCCCTGCCCAGCTTCCTAAGTCTGGCTCACCAATGAGTTAACATTCATGTTGTGAGTTGTCCTTTCCAATATGTGAGCCTCACCCAGAAGACTCTCACAAAGAGGTGGGAACTGAGATACTGTCTTCTGGCCTGAAACTGACTACTCTCACTTTGCTTTTGGACTTTGGACAACATCATCAGATGTTCTGAGTTTGCTAACCTGGAGTCTTGGAACTTGCTGGCTTCTATCACCACAGAAGCCAAATCCTCAACTCTACACAGGCCTCTAGAAGACTGCCAAAGCTGTGTGTTCCATAGTATTCTCTATCTCTGAAATGAAACCATAGTCATAGCTGTTTAAAGAAGACATCTTGATGAAGCTTTAGACTTGTTTCCCTTACTCTTATATCCAACAGTTTAGGAGCAGGTCTTACTGTTCTTATACTCAACACACATCCCACTGAAGTTGTTCTCTAGAGGACCCCAGGTAGAATAGCTACTGCTGCCTTGCTACAACATCCTCTGCCACAGCTCTGCAAAAAGCAGGAAGACATTAAAATGCAAAATGGATCTCCTCATAATGCCTCCCTCTGCCTCCCCGCCCCCTCTCCCTCCCTCCCTCTCTCTCTCTCTCTCTCTCTCTGTGTGTGTGTGTGTGTGTGTGTGTGTGTGTGTTTGTTTGTGTCCGTCCCCTGCCATCTCTCCAGCCCCAGCCTCATTTGCTATACTCGAATGTCTTTCCTGTTATGAAAGACATTAGAAAGGGATCTCAAAGAAGGTGGTTTCTGCTATTGTTGCAAGGATAGTAAATACCAGACTGAGAATATAGGATTGTTATATTTAAGATAGATTCATTTTTTTTAAAAGGGGGAGCATATGGAAGGAGTTTACCAATATTGCTGTGTGGACCAGATGAATAACAAGTCTGGGAATTTATTTATCAGGAGTTGTTATTTTAAAAAAAAAAAAAAAAAAAAAAAGGGCAGCCAACTGATATAGTAACGGAAACCCATGAGCCCCATTTCCTGTCGTCACAGTCAGGCAGAGCTATGTCTAGGCTTAGATCTTCTATCAATTAAGACTCAAGCTTCCTTCTGCTGTACTTTGGCCTCAAAAGGCAGAGTTAAGACAATGAAAATAAATACAGATACAGTTTTCTTGGAACTGAAAAAAGATAGCAGGAAAAATTAATAATGAATTGTCCAATTAAGAGTTGTGTGAGAATTCTGACTGCTTGTGAGAAAACTACAAGAAAACAAATTAAGTCTTGTGACCTCTGTTTCTTGAAAACAGACTTTTTCTTTGAATGTGTTTTTGTGCTGCTCCCAGGTGTGACCGACAGAAGTGAATTCGTTTCAGCTGTTGTCATTTATATGCCTCTATGGAAAAACATGGTTTTGCTATGCGTGGCTTGTCCTTGTGACCGAACACTTTACTCATGTGATTTTTAACTCTCAAGAGTATATATTGTTTGATGCTCTGAATAAAGTTGGCTACTGCATGAGACTTTAGTCTGCCTCATTTTTAGGCCCAGCTCTCCCACCAACACCAACTAGAGTGGTAAACAATATCTTATGTAATTTCATTTAAAAACAGGAAAAAGAAATCACAATCGGAGCTTCCACTTCCAATTGCATGGCAGCACAAGCGGGGAGCTTCCCCTTATGTTTAGGTAAAGTGTATGAAAAAGGGTAGCAATGGAAGCTCAGTGAAAAAGCATTATCTCAAGTGTTCACACCAAGGACATCATAAGAGCCAATTTTCTGTGCTGTTATCATGACCATCTCTGTGCATCTATCAAAATTCCATTTTTAAAAGTTTCTTCAATAAATATATATTGTAATTCTAAAGCACAGATTTAAATATCATCAACCTAAAAAGAAAAGAGACAAAATGCAGGGCACTAGTGAAGATACAGAAATCTTGACTAGGAGGAATGTAACATGAAGAGTGCTTTGGAAAACTGGTTGTCAAAAAGTTAAGCATAGCTACTATACAAGGAAGTTCCGCATATCAATGTTCACAGCAGAACTTAATAATCA
Organism: Rattus norvegicus; assembly: GCF_021556685.1. Lineage (NCBI taxonomy): Eukaryota > Metazoa > Chordata > Mammalia > Rodentia > Muridae > Rattus > Rattus norvegicus. The sequence continues at coordinate 114,758,731 of NC_141540.1, forward strand.
AGAAGTAGAAACATCCTAGATATTCAATAAGTGGATAGTAGACAAATGGTGTCTGAAGTGATGGTTCACTGGCTAATAAGACCTGCTGCTTTTCCAGAGGACTTAGCTTCCATTCCCAGCATCCACATGTCAGTTCAATGCTGTCTGTAATTTCAGTTCTTGGGGACTCAACACCCTCTTTTGACCTCCTTAGACATCAGTAAAGTACATGGTAGATATATATACACGAAGGCAAAACGCTCATACACATAAAATGAATTATTTTAAAAAGGATGCATGAAAGGTGGTACATGTATGCAAATGAATATTAAAAGGCAATGAAGAGGGGTTGGGGATTTAGCTCAGTGGTAGAGCGCTTGCCTAGCAAGCGCAAGGCCCTGGGTTCGGTCCTCAGCTCCGGAAAAAAACAAAACAAAACAAAACAAAGCAAAACAAAAAACCAAAACAAAAAAAACAAAACAAAAAAAAAGGCAATGAAGGGGAAGAAGATTGCACACTGTATCATTCCATTTATATGAAATATTCTCAGCAGGGAAACTGAGAGGCAGAAAGGAGACAAGTGGCTGCCAGAAACTTGGAAGGGAGATGTAGCATGAATTATATCTGTTGATAGGTATCAAGTTTATTAGGTGAAGAAAGAGTTCTAAAACTGACTGTGGTAAACTGCTGCACAATTCTGTAAACACTACCTTTATATACTTAAACAGTCCAAAAACAGTCTTGATTTCTGGTAGTGGTAAGGACTTACTGGGCTCAGGTACACGCCTTGATGTACATCTCCAAACTGGCCTTCTCCAATACAGCGTCCAAGTTCTATTCTTTCTCTCTGAATCTCATAATCCCTGGCTGCAAAATATGGCCCACATATAAATAAACTGGCACAGAATTCCAAATGTGGGTATAGTACAATAGATACACTTATCTAGTTACCATTCATGAATACATTTTCATTTGCAGCATTATCAACATAAAGATGTTTGAACAGAGTGGAAACCTCTTAAACATTATTTTAAAGACTATTAGTAATCAGGTATGGTACCCGCAGAACTACCAAACAGCGAGTATGACTGATAGCAGTTTTTTGGTTTTTTTTTTTTAAGCCCATTTTGTGCTTAGAAATCTCTAATTTATTTGGTTATCTGATAACTTTCTAAATAATTGCTCTAAATACTGCATTATATGCATAATTAATAATCACTATTGGTTTAGGTATTAATATATGAAGGCTCTAAAATTATTTAAAGCAATTATTTTTTAAATAACTGCAATTTCTAAGTACAGAAGCAACATTCAACTTTTTGAGTAAACTAGATTTTGAAAGTTTAAGAGTTTTCCACATCATTATAATCCTATCTCTAGATTATTTAAGGAGCTAAAAGAGTTTAAAGAGGTAGTTTCTAGAAATGAATTTCAAAATTAGATGACTTTGAATTGAATATACCTACACAAGCATCTCAGAGTATGTGCTCCAAATAAGACATTAGGTCATGAGTCACACAGAGTTATTTAGCAGGCTGTTGAGGCACATGGAATTAAAGTACCTACTAGGAACCCAGAAAAACCAGCTCTAGTTGGATTAGCTCTTCAGTCTTAGGCTACTTCAAGCATGAGACTCATCCATGCCTACCCTGCACATGTTCCTCTCTGCTGTCACCAACACAACAGCAAGAACTAAGATTCCTGGTTAGAAAACCAAACCAGACAGATCGCCCCCAAGAAGTTTTATACAGCGGTTTTCCTTCCTCTTTAAAATCCATTTAGCCAGTAATTCCACTGATTTAACAGTATGAGTAAACCAATGACAAGGCGTTTGAAAACATATTAACTGAAACTGAAACACCCCCATCACTCCATCATGGCAATTGCAAGCAAATGCATTTATATCAAAGGATCCTGTTACCTTCATCTATTCCATAGCTTTCTGTATTGCAATTAAGAGAGAGAAAAAAAGTGGAAGACCTTGCTTAGAAATTGCTAATGGCAATTAGATTAACAACAACAAACTTGGAGAGTACATTTCAATATTATTTAATTACTTTAAGCACAAATGAATAAAAAAGAAACTAAACACATGTAACAACCAACCATCTTTGAGTTAACTCAAAGACATTTAAATATATATTCCATAAATTCTGGATAAGAGATGTTTGTATTTCTTAGTCAATTATGGTAAACTCGAGGTGAACTCATTGTCGTAGGTTGCTGTTTGCAGTCCAAATCTGCGTATTGCATCTCCAGTCCTGCACCCAGATGTTAAAGGGACTCTCAAAAGATAGGTGGACATGAGCAGGGAACTATGAGCCTTGGAGGCCTGCCTGTTTTCTCTTTATTTTAGTAATATCTCCCTAATGCATACAGAAAATCCAAATAAAGACACTTTAAAAATATTTCACAAGAGTACAGAGACTAGTTCTTTTTTGAAATACATGAAATCAGGTCATTTGGACTTCTAGTTAATTTTTAAGGCCTAGATGTAGGGCTTAATTGATTTATACACCAAAGTGAAAATTCAAGGAAGTATCCAACTCAATATATAGGGGCAATATATTCCCAGACAAGCCTAGGACATGTAGACTTTCCTCCACCAATACGGTGTACAATCACTGTGGAAAAGGTATGTTGACATTTCCAAGCTGGAAGAGGCCATCAAAGGGCCTCCCAGTGGGCTCCTTGAATAGTGGGCTAGCTTCTGCTAGTGCATAGCAATGAGGATAATTTTACAGAGAAAAGCAAGCCATTCAATGAGTGCATATAATACATTTAAACTAGAAATAATATTTACTCAATGTGAGTATATACATTTAAAATTGAAATAATATTCAATTTCTATCAAGGCAAAATAACCAATGAAGACTACATTATCACAGAACCAAAAAATGGTATGACAAAAATTCTGCAATTAAATGAATAAACTTAGTTTTGGTATCTGAATTTCAAGCTTCTGACTTTAGGGTAGGCGCAAAGACTTCTACCTAAAAGTTAAAAGAACATTTCTGTTAGGTGCTCAAATGACTTTAGATGCACTCTAAAGATTCTCATCGTGAGGAGCATGTAGCCTACTTACTTGAGGGCATGGTGTATGTGTCTTCCTCATCAATGATCTCGGCATAGTCATCTGTCTCTGTTTGGAAGGAAACAAGACAGGTTGGGTGAATTAAAATGCTTGACTGATTAGCCTTCAACATAATTTCAAACAACAGGATTCTGTGCCCCAAACCCACAATGTGCACATGGTCTTCTCAGAATACTAGGATTCAGATCTAGCTCCCATTTAATTATAAAAAGAAAAGTGCCATTGTGGCCCAACATGTCATCACATATACCTGTTTATCAGAAGACAAACAGGCTAATAGTCTTTATGGAAACCAGTAGGATGTTAATTAAGTACTACAAAATTCAAAGGATATGTCTGCTTAGTCCAATGCTCTCCTTCAACTACAGCAAATGCACATTTGAACCACACTGAGGCCTAGTGGGAGTTCCCAAGTGACACAGATATCTTAAAATGGAGTCCAATCCACTCATTTATCCTGCCAGGACAACTCTGAGCTTCTCCTCAAGAACATATAGTAACCCAATTTCTGAGGGCACTATACTGGGGTGATTTATTGCATGTATTCTGGGTAAAAAAAAAAATAAACACAATCCAAGAATTTATCTTTTGGTGCCTTTTTATCCGGGCAAAAGATCTAGTAAAAAAGGATAAGAACAAACAAGCTGCATGTTAAACTGAGCTACTTCTGAGAGAAGGGGGATATATTCATGCTTTC